>NC_047671.1:70174652-70442152 GCF_011762505.2 Arvicanthis niloticus | reverse complement strand
TAGTTGCTGATTCTCTTAACTGTAAAATGACACAGAAAACAGAGAACATTGTTCTGAAATTTGACCCTGGTTCATTTACCAGAGCCCATGACAAGGCTGCTAGCTTTCTTAGAAGAATAAGACAGACTTGAGTTGACAGAGCTTTTGTTCTGTCTCTACAAATGATGTTCCCCACTGTAGCATTATGTGGCAAGAAGGACCCCATCAGAGGTCAACTACATGGGGGTTTCATGCCTACAGAATGGAAAGCTAAATAAAACTCTTTACAAATGACCCCAGAATATGATACTCAATTTCTGCAATGGAAAAAAAAAAGACCAAAATGCACACATTTTGGGGGAATGTTTTAAATCCTGGAACTAGTAAGGAAAGCATGGGGAAATATTACAGTGTTCTGAGGATAGACAGGAAGAGTGACCAGGACACAGTTCTGGTTCTGGGTATGACAGTTGTGTCTCTGTTGTGTAAACTCTCGCTGGCCTTTACAGAGGCTTTCATAAGGAAAGAGAAAAACAGAGGCAAGAACAACCCCAATTCAAACCAAATCTCTGCAGGGTTTGGTGTGTAAGTGGACTTTTCTGTTCTTTACAGCGGTGATTGTTAGTCACGTGTGCTGGGCTAGATTGATTGCCAAATTTGGGGAAGAGAAAGAATTTTCCTCTGGGGTATACTGGCAATTATTTTTCAGTTGTTTTTGCCCTGCCCTGGAGCACGAAGCCAATATCATTTTTAGGATCAGGTGAGTTTATCCAACATGATCAATTTCCTGTGATTGTCTCTGGTTGTCACTGGGGGGAGGGACAGCAACTCTCCTTGATCACTTAGACACTAAAAGCTGTCACCTGGAAATTGACCAGGACATAAAACTCTGAGCCCCAACGACAGCCACAGGAAGATCAAGAGACTAATAAGTAGTGGAGAGAGTGGGGGCACAATGCAGGCTCCCCTCACTCTTGCCCTTGCAGAGCCCACTAATGAGGTACAGGGCTGGGTGACTGGTGTCAGGTCATAACACGTCAGCCTCTCGAGGGCTCTGGCAGGGCCTGAAGAGTAATGTGACATGACAGACAGTAAAGAGTAATGAAGTCACATCCCCTGCTGCTGAGTGTTGCCTGATAGGAACCACATGTGATGGAGAAGGCCTTTGTCACCACTGAGAGGAGCAATGAGCTTCCTGTTCACCTGTACAGGGAGTGTTACTTGACACTCCCTGGGAACTTGGCATAGTGGGTAGAATAATCCCTCACTAGTTTGTGGTGGGTGGCGGGGTGGAGGTGTGCATGTATGTTCATGTATGAAGAAATCAGAAAGTATACTTGGGTGCTGTTGTTCAAGACGGCCATCCAATATATATATATACTGTTTGGGAGGGCTGGAGAGATGGCTCAGTGGTTAATAGCACTACTGCTCTTCCAGAGGGCCTGAGTTCAATTCCCAGCAACTACATGGTGGCTCATAACCATATGTAATGGGGATCTTATGCCCTCTTCTGGTGTGTCTGAAGACAGCGACAGTGTAGTCACATATGTAAAATAAATAAATAAATCTTTAAAAAAAACTGTTTGAGAAGGATTAGGATGTGTGACCTTGTTGGAGGAGGTGTGTCACTGGGGGTGGGCTTTGAGGTTTCAAAAGTCCATGCTGTTGCCTGCCTCTCTCTCTTCATGTGTGTATGTGTGTGGCAGTCAGAGGACACTTATGGGACTCAGGAGTCCACGCTGTCCTTCCACCACTTAAATATGCATCTAATAGTACATGCATATAATATCAGAATCAGAAGGCTGAAGCAGGAGGATTGTGAATTCATGTGGTGAGCCCCGTCTCAAAAAACCAAGCAACAGTAACAACAAACCCATGATAAAGTAAAATAATAAAAATTATGTATTAAATGGATAAATGTGATGTAAAGTGTGTCACCTTGTTGCAGGAATTGTGTTACTGAGGATGGGCTGTGAAGTTTCAAAAGTTCAAGCCAGGCAGTGTCACTTTCTCTTCCTGCTGCCTGCTTATCTGGATAGAGAACTCTCTGCTGTGTCTCCAGCACCGTGGCTGCCTGTGCCACCATTCCTCCTTCCATAACAGTAACGGACTAAATCTGAATATAAGAGTTGCTGTGGTCATGATGCCTTCTCTTTACAGCAACAAAAATCCTAACCAAGACAGGAGTACATAGCACAATATTATTATTATTGTTATGGTTATTACCACAATCATCATCATCATTACTATTCATATGAGATCTTGCTATATATCTCACACTCACCTGGACCTCCCTATGTAGCCCAAGCTAGCTTCATAATATGGGAATTCTTTTGTTTCAGTCTCTGAAACTCTGGGATTACAGGGGTAAGCTACTGTGCTCATCAATGATACACTGTTTGTATTGATGGTTACCACTCTGTAAAATGGAGCTTCCAAACTTATTCTGGAGACTTATCCTTAAGTCTCTGCTAAGAGGCTTCACTACTGAAGACAGCCATGAAGAAGGAGAGTGGATAATTGTCAGGGCCATGAGATTGTAGGTAAGACAGCATGCACCCACACTGAAGGAATCTGTCCTCCATGTTCCACACACAGTAAGAGTCTTGTTGAGTCAGGAGAGGACAGGACATCAACAGAAATGTGGGTGGCTAACAAGTTTGTTTGGGGCAGACAAAGGGATGGCCTTCTGATAGATTTTATTGTCCCACGAAGTAGGAGACAAAGTTTGTAATTATGTGAGGAAAATGAGGGCATGTGGGAGACAGGGGAGTAGAGCCAGATCTCCTGGTGGGGTTCAGGAGCCAGTGAGCCTGGGTAATTATGAATTTAATGTGAGGATCTGAGCATGCTCTTCTCTGAGCTGGAGGGTCTGCAGACGCTGCTCTAGGCCTTACTGTAAATACCATAGCACAGTGTAGTAGACCCCTGAGCTTCAGTCAGTATCTCTCTGGTTCTTGAATTTAGGAGATTTTTTTTTTTTTTTTTTACCTTTGTCAATATTAGTTTCCTTATGTGTAAAATAGACATGCTACTATTGCTGTTACATTACAGTTTGCTTACCGCTGACTTTTGAATGGGATCACAGGGAGTGGCTCCAGGCACCGGCTTCTCTCACTGTGAGCTAACACTGGCATCTTAAAGGTATTGTGAAATGTGGGAAATTCTAGAAGTGTGTCCAAAAACTGTGGTGCTGTTTTTTGACTTTTGTAAAACTTGCTTTTCCCTGATATATAGAAGAAGCATAGAAGTGGCATCTCACACTGTGTGATGGTCAACGGTTGTCTGCTATTGTAGACTGTACACATGAAGTGTTTTAGAAAATAAAACATCCAGTGTTTTACCACTCTCGACATTTCCAAAGAAATATTTTGTCTGTTCCTCTCTCCCTTCTGTTCCTCTCTCCTTCCCTCCCTCACTTCCTTTCTCCCTCCCTCTCTTCCTTACTCTCTCCTTTCCCTCACATTTCCTTTCCACTCATTGTCTTTTCCCTCCTCTCTGTCCCTTTCTTTCTCCCTTCCTGTCTTTTGGACACAATCTCCTGTATGGCTCAGGATGGCTTTGGCCTCTGCATCTTCTTTCTCCTGCCTTAGCCTTCTGAATGCTGAGATTATAGGTGTTCATGATCCTGTGTGATTTGTATAATTTCCCTTTATGTTGAGACAGATTTTGCTGAGTATACCAACATGCCCAAGATTTTTCATTGCATTTTGAATCACTGTCTAATTTGTTCCTTTACATTTGTTTTAAAATCTTTTTTTTACAAAGATCATATTATTACAATGAACTCACCACTAAAAGAAACACTTCTTCTTATATTATTATGATGTAATATTATTTAATCTGAGTCCCATGGGTGGGAAAGAGAAAAAGTTAACTACGTAGAAGGGGGAATCTTATGATATTTGCAAGAAAGATAACTAAGTAGGTTTATTATTATTAAACGATAAAGGAAAAGATGAAGAACATTTCCATAGAGAAGCATTGTTGAGATGCCAGGAAAGTTAGGTCCCGAGTGAAGACTAAAACTACTAGAAACCTACAACAAAACAAAAAAAAAGGTAAGCAAAGGTCTCCTTTAAAAATTTCACAGGTGTTTATTTATTTACTTGTTTACTTATTTATTCATTAGTTTAGAGTGTGTTTGTTTGTTTTTGACATAGGGCTTCTCTGTGTATATTCCTGGGTGTCTTAGAACTGTAGGGAAGGCTGGTCTCAAACTCATAGAGATTCTGCTGCTTCTGCTCTCAAGTGCTGGGATTAAAGGCACGAGCCACCACTCCCTGGCAATACCACAGAATTTTAAATTTAGTATTTTTGGTGTTTTATGTCTTTTGCTATTCTTGCAGTAGACATGTTTTTGCTATGGTGAAAGGGTTGAACAGTGAAGATTAAAATAAAATTATTTGACAAAGGCACTTTAAATATCACAGCTGGTGACAGAAGGCACCTGATGACACGTAACTTGATGGATTAAAGATCCAATGGCCGAGGCTGAGAGTAACTAGGGCCTGGGATGAGAAAACTGCAAAAGAATCTGTTACAAGGAAAAGGAGACCTGAAGAGCGGAGTTCTGCACAATCCTGCAT
The DNA here is from genome assembly GCF_011762505.2 of Arvicanthis niloticus. Classification (NCBI taxonomy): domain Eukaryota; kingdom Metazoa; phylum Chordata; class Mammalia; order Rodentia; family Muridae; genus Arvicanthis; species Arvicanthis niloticus. The sequence goes on along the minus strand of NC_047671.1, from coordinate 70,437,584 downwards.
TTCTGGATAGGAGTTCAGTATATTGGGCCAGAGAGATGGTAAAGACATTTGTCACCAAGCCTGATGATCCAAGTTCAAGAAGAGAGCTTACTCCTCCAGGTTGTCCTCTGGCCTCTATGTGGCACACATACATACATACATACATACATACATACATACATACATACATACATATAATGCATATATACATATGCACATATATACATATAATATACATGTATGTGCATATACATATAGAACCCATACACACCCCTATACACATATATATTATAGTAACATCTTAACCAGTTGGAAACCAATACATAAAGGGTATTTACAAAGGAGAAGGAGAAGAATTTAGAGACACTCTACTTCTGATCATAATTGGTTCTGTTGATAAAGTTTATTAAAAAAAAATCAGAGTATCCCATTCATTTTTTTGAGACTTTGAGAGTGCTTCATGATAAAGGCTGCTTTGGTCAGCAGTGTGGCTAGAACAAACAACTCTACAGAAAGCTGGATAGATGAAGAGCCTTTTGGAAGGAAAGAGAGAGCAATTTCCTGCCTGTCTGCCTAGTTTGTGGAGGCCACATTCATTCCCTCTCAGCCATAAGACTCCAAAACTCATGTCAAATTTCACCATGGTGCGTATTGTTCATGTTCCTAAATATAATGGAGCACTAGCCCCGTGTGTAGACCCAGTGTGAGAGGTCCTGGCTTGGCTCCTCTTGCAAAGCTTATGCTCAGGAGCCTCTGACTGTGTTGAGCATGTAGTTGGTAACCGTTCTTGAGACTGGACAACTGGGACTCCTCAAACAATGTGGAGTGTATGCCAGGGAGTGATGTAGCCTGGACCAGTTTCCCGCCCTCCTGGAGTTAAGTTGCTAATTGTTATGGATGTTTCATTTTAACTATCTGTGGAAGAATTCTTCAGAGGCTGTGGAGATGGCTTGGTGGTAAAATGTTTGACACACAAGCACAAGAGTTCTGATTCTCAGTATCCACATAAAACTGGATGCCGCAGTGTAGGACTGTAATCTCAGTGGCCTTCCAGTGGGATGAAGGGCAGATAGGAGATTCTCTAGGGTCAGATAGCTTGGCTTGTGCATCAGCAAATATCAAGTTACCCTGCCCCAAGGTGCAACGTGAAGACTGACACTCGAGATTGTCCTATAAACTCTGAATGAAAACACACACACACACACATGCACACACACAGTAAACATGTGTACATACACAGAACACTTTTTAAATCTTTCTTTTTAGGGCTCTCTCTTTCTTTTTAAAGGATTTCTTTATTCATTATATATCCACTGTTCTCCCTGCATGTATGCCTGCAGGCAGGCTGAGGGAACCAGATCCTATTACAGATGGTTATGAGCCACCATGTAGTTGCTGGGAATTGAACTCAGGACCTCTGGAAGAACAAGTTCTCTTAACCTCTACGCTATCTCTCCAGCCCCATATCTTGTTATTATTAGTAGCTGAATTTTTAAAAATTACTTACATATTTTCTCTCTTCTTCTTATCCCCTTTCTAAGCTGTCCCCTCTTAGCCAGTTCTTTCAGATTCATGACTTCTCTTTTATAAATTGTTGTATGCACATCCGTGTGTGTGTGTGTGTGTGTGTGTGTGTGTGTGTTTCCCCATGTGTGCACGTGCATATTTCTAAACATGTAAATATAGCTTGCTCGGTCTGAGTAATGCTATTTGTATGAACACGTTTTTTTCAGAGCTGATCATTTGCTGTTGGATACCCAGCTGTTGTGCACGTCCCCATTTCTCCGGCTCTCAGCTTTTCTTGGTTGCTTGTAGCTCCTTGTCTAAGGTTGAAGGCTCATGAGTTTTCCCCTGTCCACCTTTTTATCCCTGATCAGGTCATGTTTAGATAGCCATGTTGGTGAGAGATTTTATGAGTGTAGCTTCTGACGTTTCTAGGAGACACAATCCCACAAGCAAATTCTGTTCCTCTGGCTCTTACAATCTTTTTGCCCCTCTTCTGAAAAGACCCCTTCTGTGTGGGAGTTGTGTTGTAGATGTATTTGTTAGGAGTGTCTACCACTCTGCTTTTCGCTTGGTTGTATACTGTTATTATTTTTGACCATACTTGGCATTGAACCTGGGCCTTTTCACATACTAATCAGATATTCTAACTATTGAGCTGTGTTCTCAGCCTGCTTATTCAAACTCTAGTATGAAGCCTCAATCTGGTATCTGGGTCTCTGGGACAGATTTCTCCACTGATCTCTGACCAAGGTTTCCTTTAGCTCTGCACTGTGCGCCCTGGGCTGATTTCTGAGAGTTGACAGCTGTCTGTGGACCTCCTGACTACTAATGTCCTTCCTGGCTCCTGTGATGGGTGTCCTGACCCCTTGGGTTCAGGTCAGTGCACCATGGGCAGCCATGGCCTGACGTGGAAAAGGCAGGAGGGGTTCATGATCCTCAACTTCATAAACTCAGTATCTCTTCCTTCAGATGCGAATATTACCCAGACACATCTGGATAACAATTTGATAGTACCTACTTGGATTTGCTTGCTGTCAAATAAGAAAAATTTCAGACTACACAGCTCCAGCCCTTACAAGCTGAATGACCTTTGTTAAGTTATTAACCTTTCTGTGTTTGAGAGTCCTCACCTGGAAAATAAAAATAACAGTGATATTCATGTCTGAGGATTGCAGTGAGGATTATATGAGCTAATCCCTAATGTGCTCAGAGGAGATTCTAGTAAAAGGTAAATGTTCACTAATGTCAGCCATTACTGCTGTCATCATTCTTATTAGTTGAACGGATTAGACGATGGATTACTTTTCCTTTGGCTATTTGGCGTCTGTTCAGAGCAGCGGGCTGCCTAACACCGGAACTTTTGGAGAAGAGCACAGATTAGTGGTGCTAACAGCCAGTCATGTGAGAACTGCTGGGTGAGCGGTGGGAGTGGCAGCATCTAGACTTGAAGCGACCTTCACAGGAGCACTGGTTGAAAGGGGGTCCCGGAAGCCGGGTCTTAGTGAGGACCAAGAAGGAAGGGTTTGGCTTGCTGAGTTCTATAGAATCAGAGTGCTCCAGTCACTGGTCCTCTAGTTCAGGTAGCATTACTCATCTCCTCTAACCACCTTGCCCCCATTCCTATTGGCACAGATCTTCCTCCTGCACACAGGCTGTATCATGAAGATCCTGGCTGACAACCCCTTCACTCTTCCTTTCTTCCTCTTGTTGCTCATACAGACGAAATGTTCTAGGTTGTTCCTTCCATTTGGCACAGACCCATCCACATGGTGCATGGAGATAAGCTTCTCGGTGACACCCAGACACGTATCCTTACAGAAGTCGTTCTTCACTTGTTGATCATTGTCGTGAGCACAGGGAGAGAGCAAGCTTAGCCAGGTTTCACTCCCTACTTCTTCCAGGAGCAAGAGGGGCTTTGATTAGCTTTTTATCCCATACCAGTTAGAATCCTTAATGGAAAAGCCCAAGGGGATAGGGGTTCTCCAACCTGACCTGAGGAACTATTGACAGTTGATGACTTCTGGGGGGATGGTGGGTGACTCCAAACGGTTCCTTTTGGTCTCTGGGAGGTCATTTGTCTCCAAGTTGAGGGCCTCAACTGAGTATATGGAATTGTCTCCAGCATAAATTAGAATCAATGGTTTATTAAAAAGGACAGGAAAGTAAGAGATGAAGGGGGGATCTGGGAGGAGTTAGTGGGACAACTAGGGGGTGAATACTAAAATACAGTGTATGAATTTCTCAAAGAATAATAAAATATTATAAATGAAATGCTTCCTTGTTTCAAACAGAGTGGACTCAATACAGGAGATTGGTTATCAGAAGACACAACAAAGAAAAGACAGATCACACATGGCTGAGAGCTGTGACCTCACCAGAGTCTAGGGGACAAAAGGGAGTTGCCAGAGCCCAAGAAATCAGAGCCCTAAAGGAGACTAGAGGGACATTAAAATGTAAGCAGCTTCAAAAGCTCCATGAGGAACAGAAAGTCTTAAGCATGTTTAGTGAATCCCAAATGCTTGTCACATACTGTTTTTTTAAAATATTTTAAAAATATTTTGTTTTTATTTTTAAATTATATGCATGTATCTGAGTATAAGTTTGTGGGCATGAGTACAGTACCCAAAGAGGTCAGAGGAGAGTGATGGGTCTCCTGGGGCTGGAGTAATAGGCAGTTGTCAGCTGCCTGATGTGGGTGCTGAAACCAAACTCATGTCTCCTTGAGACCCAGTAGCATGATTTTAATGCTGAGGCATCACTTCAGCACCTGGCCATATTTAATAAATACTAGAAATAGAAATGACACAACTTTCTAAAATATTTAAAATAATATTTTGACTGATCTAAATTCTGTTCTAACTTGGAATTTAGTTTTCACTCAGATTTGAGGGCAGAAAGTTAGCTTTGGGAATTAATGAAATGGTGGTAGAACCAAGAGAAGTCAGTGTTGAGGTTTGGTGAATAACTGGAATTTGTTTTCAGAGGGACGACTTCTAACATCACCCTAACAGCTCCAGATTAAAACATCTGACTCAATGTCCATTAAACATTAATTTTTCTTTTCCTTCTGCATATGTCTTTGAGTTTAGAGAACTCTTTAGAGGGTTAGGACTGCAGACCAATATTTTTTGGGGGGAAAAAAGTATGCCATGAATTTCATTTTGTTTTTAAAGTTATTTACTTATTTACTTATTTTAATATTTATTTTTGTTTTGTGTCTATTTTGCCTGCATGTACATATTACAGCACATGTGGTCAGTGCCCAAGGAAGCCAGAATTGGGCACTAAGTCCCCTGAAGCCAGAGTTACATACAATGGTAAGCCACTGTGTGGGTACTGGGACTAAATCTGGAAGAGCATAGCAAGTGTTCTTAACTACTGAGCCAGCTCTTCAACCCCCATATTCCATCATTTTAAAATCTTTTTTTTCTCCACCACAATGACATTATTTCTATACTTCGGGAGGTCTAAATCTAGGGAATTACTGTGAAAGGAAGGAGAACATTTTGGTTAGAAAAAGACTTAGAATCTGTTTGGTTTATTAAGAAATATAATCATGCCTGAGGGTCTCAGGTTATCCATACAAAATATTCCAATGAGAGTCAATCCAGCTACAAAACTGTAGTCCATAAAACAGGACAAAGCAGAACAACACCATAAATAAAAAAAACCCTAAAACATAGTCCCCAAGACCACCTAAAATGGAATGCAGCCCTTATAGACATATAACCTGCTTCTGTGTCTTCAAGGTCAACATTCTGGCAGGCTGGTGAGCCATGAAGTTGCCAGACAGGACTGGCTCCCTGTGAGCCAAAGGGTTTGTTCTAGGACTTCCTGTATTTTAAAGAGCACTGGCCACCTGTTCTCTTCATGACCTCTGAAAGAAAACCAACAAAACAAAAGTAACCATAACTTTCCCAAACAGAGTTCTTTGGGAAACTCTGGGGTGGGGTAAAAAAAAAGCACCATTAAAAATATTGTATAATCTGGTCAGTTAAAGAGGGTAAGTCACTGAAGCTGAAATTAATCAGAAATACTGTATTGGACAGTTTTCTCTTACTATAATTAAATTTCTAAGTCTAGACCTTATTAAACAAAGAGGTTTCCTAACTCACGTTATGAAAGCTGAGCTATAAGGTCAGGCCACATAGTTTATGTGGGTTCTGGTGAGGAGTTCCTTGCCTGGATCCCATCATGGTGGTGAACATGCACAGAAGAGAGAGACTAAATAGAGTCAAGAAGCCAGAGCTTGGGGGCGGGCTGATAATGGCCTCCTTTTGGCTATACTGGAAACCAGGTACATCATATAACATGTCCCTTGGAGGACACACTTAAACTAAACCTAAGCCCCTCAAAAGTATTCAGCAAAGACTCAGCCAAGACCAAACTAGGCTTCTCGGTGAATGGCCATCTTACTAAAGGGGGAGGTAGGAGTATTGGTTCCTGGGCTATCATAGTTAGGGAAAGGCAGGATGAGGCTGTGAATGAGACATTGTACAGTATGGGCACACGGGCACTGAGACACTTGGGAGAAAGTGAAGAAGCTGTGAGCAGAGGAGGGCATCTACACTGTAATTGACACGACAGTTTGGTTAATTACTGAATTGAAGACCTTTCCCAAGAAACTCTTTGGGACTTTTCACCGTTAAGTGAGGTAGGGGCAATATTATAGAAGCTGCAGCTTAGCTCCAGAGTTCACATCTGATTATCCTCGATATAAGAGAATAAAACTTACAAGCAGAGACTGGCTGAAAGGCAGCAGAGCAGAGGCATTGTAACAGTTTCCTTGTTGATGTTGGTGCTGACGCTGAAGTCTATCATCATGCTGTCTTAATGAATGTTCTATTGTCGTGAAGAGACACCATGACCATGGCAACTCATAAAGAAAACATTTAATTGGGGCTGGCTTACAGTTTCAGAGGTTCAGCCCATTAGTGTCATGAAAGGAAGCATGGCAGTGCACAGGCAGACACGGTACAGGAGAGGTAGCTGGGAGTTCTACATCTGGATCGGAACAGCAGGAGAAGAGTGAGCTGGGCCTGACTTGAGTACTGGAAATCTCAAAGCTCACCCCCATCCCGCCCCAGTGACACACTTCTTTCAACAAGGCCACACCTCCTAACGGTGCCACTCCCTGAGCCTATGGGGACCATTTTCTTTCAATACCCACTGAGGCAGATACATGCGGATGTTGCCATTCTCCTCATTTAACTTTGGTGTCACCGGCTGAGGGAAATTCACTTGCAGGTTAGTTGTATACAGAGAATATTGCCAAGAAAGGCAAATTTCCTTTCAAGGCAAAACAGTGATAAAGGTTAAGGAGATAGTTTTGTTGGTTGATATGCTTGTTGCACAAGCAAGATGACCTAAGTTCGAAGTCAGAGTCTGGGTAAGAAAACGTAAGCATGATGGCATGTGCTTGTAATCCCAGGTCAGGAGAAGTAGAAACAGCAGATCCCTGGGACTCTCTGGCCAACCAGTGTACCTTAAACAGTCCAGTGAATGGCCCTGTCTCAAAACAAAATACCAAAACAAAACAAAAGACCCCCGGATTAGTGCTAGTGGGCAGGGTCGTTGGGTAAAGGCAAGCTCCTTTAAACTTGAAGTCCTGAGTTTGACCCCTGAATGTACATGCAGAAGGAGAGAACAAACTCCAGCAAGTTGTCTTCTAGCATCCACATAAGTGTGGCATTCACAGCCCCCTAGGTAGATATAATAAAAACGGAGTAAGGGAAGCTAGAGAGATGGCTCAGCTGTTAAGAGCACACACTGGACTTGCAGAAGATGAGTTCAGTTCCCAGCTCCCATACTAGATTGCTCACAACTGCAAGTAACTCCAGCTGCAGTGGCATCTCATGCTTCTGGCATCCACAGACACGTGCACTCAAATGCACTATCCACCCCCACCTTAAAAAATTAAATCTGAAACAAAGGGGCCAAAAACCAAACAAACAAAACAACAAAACAACAACAACAACAACAAAAAACCAAAACAAAATCCAAAGTGAACACTGTCTGTTGGCATTTCCATGTTTTGAAATAACATATTAAGTTGTGCATAAATTTGGTAGTATATAGAGTAAATTAACTAGAAAAATTGATGTAATGACTGAAACAGGTTTTGTGAACTGTAAAAGATATGTAGAAAAATATACTCCAATTTAAGGAACTCAGCCAGATTTCTCAAAGGGCAAACTCTTCTTTAGTTCTGTTTGAAGTGGCCCATTACTACTTTATATGTCATATTATAACATTTTGAATGGTTTTATTCTGAGGCTGATTGCTTTCTTTTATCACTGTTATCTGCATTAATGTATAAGCAGTGAGTTGCTTGAAGACAGGGATCTTTCAACCCGTGTTTCTGTTCCCAGGCTCTGGTCCATTGTAGACGCTCAATTTGGTTAACAGAAGCCATGGACAAATAAATCACCAGCAGCCTGATGTTTTGGCAGGCATATTTTGGCATCTCTGGTCAACTTTGTGAAAAAGGGAGGGTGTGCGTGGAAAGATCTTTGAGTGGTGTCAGAAGTGTCCCTCCACGGATGCCCAGCCACTCAGGTCTCCATGATTTGTTCACTTTTTCTTCCTACCCCTCAAAATACTCATTTTTGTTTTGATACAGTTTCTCAGGTTACTCAGATCATTGACTTAGTTCCTCTGCTTCATTCTGCCCATCCACAGTCTGAGAGACAGTATCTCCCTACAGGGAAGAAGTTAGATCATGTTTGTCTTGTGAGCATGCATGTCACATGGTGCTCTGTGAGACAGCCTGTCAGACTGAACCAGGGCGCTGTGCTGAGAGGACCTGGGAGGAACACGGAAGTGTGTGGAGAGCAGCAGGAGCTCTCAGGTTGCTTACAGAGCTGCCAGAAAGGACAGGAGGTTCAGGTACTGTGTACCTTGGAATCTGGGCAGGATGGTCTACAGCATTAGCGTGACTTAAGCATGATGGATGGAGGCCACATGCTTTTCTTCCTTCCTTCTTTTTTTGGTGGTGCAGGGAAGACTGGTAGGGATAGAGAATAAATAAAGGAAGCAAAAAGACAAGACAGGGCAGGGGAGCAGTTAGGAGGAACCCTTGCAAGCCTTTGAAGTTAGGGGTGTTTCTGTTGTTACGGCTAAATCATTTGAAGAAGAGACTAAGTCTGGATGCTCAGGACAATTCTAACTGACTGTAGGGGCTGCAGAAAAATGGGAACAGTTAAAGGTAGCCAGAAAAAGACAGCCTTTGTCGTTGACATTGGGAATCATTGGGGAAGAAAGTTGTAATGGTGTAGGTGTCAGAGGTATCAGGATATGTCCTCCAGCTGCCCTTCTCTGGAGCTCAGAAGTACTTAGCTGTAACCCTAGTCAACTTACTAAAAGACGGTAGTCTGTAGGACCCTTGTTCTGGAGGGTGTCCCACGGCGATCTCCCGGCTGGGGACAGGGTGTGAGCAGGGAGGGGAGATTGCTTGCCCCTGCCTCTGCCTCTGGTGCCCTGTCGCTGACTGGTCTCTCCCAGGTGTTGCCCCTGTCTCTCTGCACTGAACGGGTTCAGGCTCGGGCTAGGCCAATAAGGAGCGGACTAGCTGACAAGGAGGCAGCCGAGAGCTGGCGGGTTCCGAAAGTGTTACAGCTCTTTGCTAAGCCGGGAAGTGCCGGCCAGGTAGCAGGGAAAGGCGGTAGATCCCTTGCCCAGTGTTAACAGCTCTGGAGCCAGCTAGCTGGCAAAAAGGGGAGGGTCCACGATGGAAGCTCTTAGGCAACAGGATGGTTCTTGTGTGCGCTTTACTCCTCAATTAAGCTCAATATATACAGTTTGGGGTGGGTGAAGGTTTTAGCAGCAGGTAACCTCATTGGCTTAGTCTGAGGTTTCTGGGGATGCCTCATAAGCATGTGAGGAGAGCCTGGGGCACCATTCCTACGTGACCTCGTAGACCTCTCAACCTCTCTGTGGGAGGGGCTGTGAAGGGCAGAAGCTGAGCGAGCCAGGGGGCCAGGAACAGAGCTGAACATCCTACTGTCCCTAAAGGGTCTCTGGGTTTCAGAAGCTCGTTCTACCAGACACCTGATTGTCTCTCAGCTCAGTGCCCCACAGTAGTCCATTAAAAAAGAATGGAGCTACACCACACGCAGGGAAATGGGTACAACGTGAGTGAAAACATCGTGTTAAGTGGGAAGTTTGATGGGAATATGTTCAACACACAACACATATTTACAGTAAAATTTAACAACAACAACAACAACAAAGAGGGAGAATGATTTCAAGTAAACATGAATGTTGCAGCTTAAGTAAAGGAGAACTCATGTACGTTTACATTTCTCAGAGTTGACAAGGCTCTGTGTGTGCTGAGCATGCAGTTTGACACTGAGATATAATGCCAGCCATCCCATTCCCACCCTCACCCCCGCACCAACTGGATGATGATGGTCGCCTCCCAAAAGGAATGTGGGTACATGTATATGCTGCAATTAATTAAGACTTTGGGTTTAACCTGGGTTCCTGAAAGTAAAGGCATAGCTACTATGCATCCACTTTTGATCAGCTACTTGGTTATCATGGATAGTGTTTTTACATTTTGAAAACTAGACGTATAATGGCCTAGTGAGTAAAGGCTCTTGATGCCAAACTCAATGGATCTTAGTTCATTCCCTAAGATTTACATGGCAGAAGGAGAGAACTGACTCTTGAAAGTTGTCTTCTGCCCACCCGGGTATGAACGTGCACATATGCACATGTATCCACACGCTAAAAGAGTTGCGTTCAGAAAGGGCAATTGCAACTTCACTGTTCTGCTGTGAGAGTGGGGAATTCGATGATACCTGACATCTAAGGTGAGGCTCTCGGAGAGTATCACTTTATTCCTTTAAGGGTCAAACATCAAAAGAGGTCAACGTTGTTTAGAAAGAAGCCACAATACCAGGAAGAATAAGAACTAGACAGAAATTTGGCACCTGTCATGTGACATCTGCTGGCAGAGGCAGCTAGTCTGTCTGTGAAATGAAGTCTCGACCTGCTTTGCAGGTAGAGTTGGTGAGAATCTGTGTCTTTTGGTCATGAGACTGTTTGGCCGTATCTGCAGATAAAGAGTTGTCAGTTTACATCTTCACTCAACTATCCCTTGTAAAGCTTACTTTGCACCACAAGTGGCAACCAGAGAGGTCTTTGTTCTGAGTATGACATAATTCCTGGAGGAATAGCCTCCAAGAGGTACTGTTTACTGAGACCAAAACCCTGGCGACTGACCTTTCTTTAGATAGTCTAGTGTACAACCTTTAGCAAACTTTTCTCCTTCCAGACCAGATTCAATTTTGTCTTTTTATTTTTTTCCAGAGCTGAGGACCGAACCCAGGGCCTTGTTCTTGCTAGGCAAGCACTCTACCACTGAGTTAAATCCCCAACCCCAGACCAGATTCAATTATAAAGAAGTTCTTTCTGTGCTAGGGGTCAGGAGACAGTGGATTTCAAAAGTAGAAAGAGCTCTCTCTTACCTGATCTTTGTGTTCCAGGACATGTACACATATTGCACAGTTAAAAAGAATTGTACCAACCAACCAACCAACCAACCAACCAACCAACCAACCAAAGAATCAAACAAAGCAAGAATCCAGTTCTGGCACTGGTCAGTAAGGGAGGAGGAGGCAGGTGGTCTACAACACCAACGTCCCCAGTACATTACTCTATTTTGACAGCTGTCCTTTGTTGCTATGGCAGCGAGGAGACTGACTGTGGCTCTTTTCTGAAAATTACCTGGACTCGGTTTTCTATATTCAGGGAATGTTAACATGATATTTGGTGAGAGGCACGTAAAACCTATGTGACTCAAGCCAAGGTTACTTAAGCAAGTTAACTTTCTATATGTTTGCTTATGAAACCTCAGGATGATCACCAACAGCAGGAGAAACAACCACAATGACAAACTAAACCAAACCAAACCAAACCAAAACCACAGACCTCTTCTTGCTTCTGGGGGCTTGAAACTTTAACAGAAATTATCTTGGTAGCAATAATGACTGGGACAGTAACTTGAGCATTGGTTTAGAAACAAAAATAGAATTGTGTCAGTGAAATTCTGAGTTCTGTAAGAACCTTCCACAGTGGATAAAACAGAGAGCCTCGGTGGGCTTGTTTGCTTGTGGCTAATTAGCAAGCTGTATTCTTTTCTAAGTACAGGACAACAAGCTGTCTCTACTACAAGGAAGGGCTGAAGACTTCCAAGACAATTTTTCTCACACTTGGGCTATGTACCTGCTTATTTAGGAGATGAAAATGATTCCAACTCTGCACTTTTGACTAAAATTATTTTAAGCCATGGTTTTATTCAATCTTATATAGACAAGCTGTGTATGGAAAAAAGGAACATGTATTTTTAAAATAATTGAGAGTGGGTTTGAGAACATGCCCATTAATTAAAAAAATTGCTAATTATGTTGTTGAAATCTTTGGGGTTATTTTTGTTGACTTGATTTACTATATATATATTCCTGGGGCTCTCATGACTTGAGTAGCTTAAAACAATAGAAAGTTGTTATGTTGCAGATCTGGAGCCAAAAGTGTGACATCAAGGTGGTGGCAGGATTGCACTTGTCCTGCAGGGCTAGGGAAAGCATCTTCTTGCCTCCGCTGATTTTTGATAGCTCAGGGTATGCCGGGCTAATGAACTCCTGCTGCTGCCTCCTCTTCCTGTGGCTTTCTGCATGTGTGTCTTTACACTTATGAAAATACCAGCTAGGACTAGAGAGATGGCTCAGTGAATCAAGAACCACTTTGCAAGCTGGAGGACCAGGGTTTGATTCTAGGAACCCACATAAAAAGAAACTGTGTATGGTCATTTATGTTTGTATTCCCTGTGCTTGGCAAGTAGAAAAAGCTGGATCTCTGGCCAGCCAACCTAGCCTATCTGGAGTTTGAGTCCAGTGAGCCTAGCTGGGGTTTGAGTCCAGTGAGAGACTCTGATTTAAAAAATAGTTGGGTCACACCTGAGGAGCAACACAACATCTAGGGTTGTCCTCTGGCTTGTACCCAAACACACAGATTCACATTCACATACACAAACACAGAGTCACAAACACTTGTTAACTGAGCAAGGTGGTTCTCGGGTGTAATCTCAGTACTTAGTAAGCTGAGACAGGGGTGTCCTGAGTTGGAGATCAACCTTGGCTACCTAAAACAAGCAAGCAAGCAGGCAAATGAGCACACACACACACACACACACACACACACACACACACACACACACTCGGGAGGCAAAGGCAGACCAGGCTGGGCTCAAACTCAGAGCTCTAACTGCCTCTACCTCCTGAGTGCTGGGACTAAAGGTGTGCACCACCACTGCCCAGCAACTTTTCATTTCTTGTTTTGAGATCTACCTGGTTATATAGATATGTCTTAGTCTTTTTTTTTTTTTTTTTAGGTTGATTCTGATGTGAGCATTATTTTTCTATTGTTTACTTAAAAATACTTTGAGACCTTATCACTCAGAGCTTTTTTCCTTGAGAAAAATTTATAAGTTTAACTAAAACCTTATACCTTCAAAAATGTATTCAACAAAAACAGTCTATCCAAAAATTAAGAATGTACACACTCTAACTCATAAATATTCATTAACAAGATTAATCAGTTATGAAGTTTTTAGATCATTTGCTTCCCCTAATCCTTTAAAAAGATTTCTTTTCCTTTTGTTTGGTTTTTGTTGTAGGTTTAGTTTACCTTAAAATAAATTCCAAACACCATCTCACTTCACCTTATATGTTTTATGGATATATCAGTAATTCATTTTATTTCTTTATTTAAATACTATTTATTTTGTTATTTATGCACATGCCATGTGTGTGTATGTGTGTGTGTGCTTGCTTGCTGGCCTCGAGTTCTTATATAATAGAATGCCATTCTTACACTGGAGAAACAATTGTCCTTTGGTCTCCTACAATACCTGGGATGTAACCCATTCCTGGGAACTTTCTTGTGCTTTCTTCCCATTGGTAATTCAGCTCTGGCTCTAAGAAAGGGCCATGCTCGGGGTTGCCTCTCATGCGTCTTGTGTCTGTTTTAAGGTAGAGTGTGTGCTCTCTCTCCTTTCATGTCCCCATCATTTTTCCTGTAAATCCCACTATGTTCCTGCAAAATGCCCCATACTTTGTATTTGAAATCCCCTGCTTTTCTTTGGAAAGCATTTATGCTGTTCTAAAATCCCCTGTTTCATGAGTGGAACTTGTCCTGAGAATTTGTTTTTCCTGCTGAGTCTGATCCATTTATATATGCTGAAGTTACTATTACATAAAGCTTATTCCGTATCATTTCATTTTGTGTAAACTGTTTGCCTTTTCCTTGTTTCTTGAAAAAACTTACCCTACTTAAATAGTGACTGTGATGGTTACTATCAACTTTACCCAGGAGGAGGCTGCTGGGCACACCTGTGAGGGGCTGTCTAGATTAAGGTTAGACCATAAGAGACTGTCTTGTTTAGTTAATTGATGTAGGAACACCTACCTATTTTAGTTATGGGTTGGATCATCTCCTGAGTTTGGGATTCCAGGCTGTCTAAAGCATGGAGAGAAGCTGAACACTAGCGTTAGTGAAGCCATTGTTCCCTGCTGTGTAGCCTGTGGCTATCATGAGACAAGTTTTATTAAAATTCTGCTGCTATGACTTCCCTGCCATTATAGTCAGATGTTGGATCCCTTGGAACTGAAGAGTTACAGATCTCGAGCTGCCATATGGATGTTGGGAACCAAACCCAGGTCCTCCTTATATGCAGGGGATTTGGGTGGGGGGCACAGTAACTGCTCATTTTATGGTGTGAACCAGGACAGGTCTGGAACTAGGGCGTGAATGTAAGGTTCTATCATCCTTATGGTTCTATGCTTGTCAGTGAGGTCTAACCTAGGTTCTATAACCTCCCAGAATAATGCCATCAGTGGTAAACCTAGATTCTAGTTCAAACACATGATCCTGGGGGACATTTCACATTTAAAACATGTCATTCTGCCCTGGGCCCTCATAATGTTAAAGCTCCTTTGTAATGTGTAATGCATTCAATGGGGCTTGAAAAGTCTTCCGTAACCTTACTGTTCCAAAGATATTTAAAAGTCCAAAGTTCAAAGTCTCCCTTGAGATTAGAGGTAATTTCTAAACTGTGAGCTGGCCAAAATAAAAGATGGGAGTTGTATGCTTTCAAAATACAATAACATAGAATAAACATTCCCATTTTGAAAGTGGGAAGTCCGAGTGTGTCAAAGAAAGAGAACACCAGAACACTCCAGAAAACAACAAAGCAAGTGCCAAATCCAGAGCAGCCATCTGGAGAACAGGGCTTATGGTGACATCATCTGGGCTTCCACGACGAATGGGTAGCTCCATCCCTACAATTCTGCTTTGTGGGTGTGAGTGGTCTCTCTCTCTCTCTCAGTTTAGCTCCACTGTGTGCCTGCAATTGTTTTCAGCAGGTATCTCATGGTCTTGGTCGCTCAGCATTCCAGGGTTTCCACTGCAATATAGCTTCTACCACTACTACCTTACAAAATAGCCATCTTGAGATTTCCTCTAACACACACACACACGCACACGCACACGCACACGCACACGCACACGCACACGCACACGCACACGCACACGCACATACACACACACTCACACAAATAAAAAAACCAACAAAACCCACCACCAACCAAAACAAAAAAATACTTATCATTTTTTTAATTTAATTTCACCCCAAATTTTAGAACATGGGTAGAATGTTGTCACATGCCTTTCAGAGTGTAATGTAAATGGCCTCTAGTGCACTAACCACTAGAGTCCCCAGCCTGAACCCTGAGTACATTTGCTCTCCAGATTGCTGTTGGCATTTTGGTCTTCCACACTCCCACAGCAATGCCTACCAAGCTCTGCTCTGCCACACCATTCTGGGGCTTCTCTAACCCACAGCTCTAAACTCTCCCACATTCCTGAACACTATTCCAGAGGCAAAAGACCCCTGTGGTTTGTTCAGAACAGCCATGACCTTGCTTAGGGCTGATTTTCTTTACTAGGTACAGTCGTGTCTCCACTGCTAGCACCTGACAGAAACAACTCTGAGAAGCAGTCTTTTGGCTTATGTTTGACAAGCTGTTGTCTGTCCTGGCTGGGAAGGCTTGGGAATGGCAGCATGCACATGTTGCTTCAGGTTTTATATAAATAAACAAATAAATATGAGACTCAGGCCTTGCCCTAGACGTCTCTGCATCTGCCATCTGGGACCCATATTTGGAAGCTTCTATAACCTTCCATCTTGGTATCACCAGCGAGTATTCAAATGTCTGGGCAGATGGTAGATTTTCACATTCAGTTCGTGACTCCAGAGGATACCTAGCATACTTGTGTTAATATTTGTAATGATTGGCAAAACATTTGAAACACAGATTTTAAAAATAATTCCTGTTAACAGTCTATGGAGTTCTAGGATGTTTGTGTGAGTTGGTGGACAGTGCTTTTAGAAAAACGAACCACTTTGCTTAGTCCTCAGGTTTCTAATGTTCAGCTTTAGGAACTATTCTCTTCTTCAGATCCATCTCAGATGCCACATCCTCTATTCTTTTGAGTGACAATTATATATACTCTATTAATAGGGTTCTCCTGGGAAACAGAACCTGCTGGATGCTTTTGTGTGTGTGTGTGTGTGTGTGTGTGTGTGTGTGTGTACAAATATGTTTGTATATACATATATGCACATGTATATTTATATAAATGTATCCGTTACTAATATGTGTTTGTATATACATACATACACTAACAGGAATACATGGAGAAAGAGATGGTGAGGGAGAGACTTAAGGAATTTGTTACACACTTGTAGAGACATGCTGAATCTTTTTAGTGTGGTGAGATAGGTGAGCAGGCTGGAGACAGAGAAGAGCTGCAGGTAGAGTCCAAAGGACACCTGGCAGAATTCCTCCTTGTTTGGGGGAAGCCCGTCTTTGTTCTACCAAGACCTTCACTTGACAAGATAAGCATATCATATATATTGTCCATAGCCACCCACCACCTCTCTCCAATGCCCTTTGGTGTCCCCTCCCCCTCCCATCACCATCTTCTATTTTGTATTGTTAGTTATAATCTCCTGAGTCCAATGACTGCTGCCATGTGCCCATGGGTCTGTGACCTTCTACTGGGGTTTGAGCAGTCTACCACCAAATATTTTGGAAGGGTTGGCAGACCCAAGTTAACACATGGAAATAGCCATCAGAGTGTGGTTATGGGTTTTTGCCTATTACTTGCCTAACCCTGCATTTATCTTTCTTGTCTCCAGGCTGTGACCACTTCTAGGGTGAGTGTCTGGCACAGCTCTTGGAATTCAGTGGATTTTCAATAATGGTTATATTTAATGAATTAATAATAAAATGGTAAGGACAAAAAGTAGTTACATTTCACTTATTCAACTCCTAGGAGGCATAGGCTTCCTGAATTCTTTTTTAAAAAATAGTTTGCTGGCTGGCACGAGAGCACACACCTTTAATCCCAGCCACTTGGGAGTCAGAGGCGGGCAAAACTCTGAGGCCAGCCTGGCCTTCAAAGTGAGTTCTAGGACATCCAGAGCTACACAGAGAAATCCAGTCTTGAGAAACCAAAATACATACATACATACATACATACATACATACATACATAACATACAATACAGTTTATAATGTTTGTGTTCACAAAGGCTGTACTTATTTCAAAACAGATGCTTGTGATATGATGCAGCCAGTTCTTGTTGAGTAGCACTTCGTGCTATGTGCAGTGCTGCATGGTATCCATTCTTCTCACTGGAATACAGAAGGCATCTGAGTTCCACCCCTGTAGGGTTACATGGGGTCCCAGGTCTGCTCCACTCAGTGCTTGAGGAGGCGGGAGGTGGGGAGTTGGTCTGCACTCACCTCATGCTGGCCTCCAGTTGGGTGTCAGGCCATGGGAAGCTGTAAGACAACGCTCTGGGGGTGGAGGGGCACAGTCTGAGGTCCTGAGGACAGCTGGAGCTGGCTCGGGGGTCTTCTGGGTCTGCAGGGTGGCTTGGGCCATCTGGTTTTTAGGCTCTTGGGCACACAGGCGCCTCTGGAAGCTGTGGAAGAGCTGAGAATGGAGTGGGGCCCGTGGGCTGGATCTACCCGGTAAGGGAAAAGGATGGAGCTCTGGCTGGGTTCCGAGGGGAGAATCCTTGGCTTGGTGGGCAAGCGGCTGGCTTGTCTTGGTGATCATGGCTGGGAGCACAGAGGCCTAGGAGACTAGATGGCAGTTCTGTAGGCGAAGGCCTTTTCTGTGGCTCTCCACAGTGGATCCCGATGAAAAGAGACAGTCCATAGTTTTAAGGCGTTTATTGTCGTGGTGGAAAGTAGATGAGTAAAACTGTACCCCTGTTCCTCAGGGCGGGCCTGAGGTTCAGTATCTTTTGTCTGGGAAGGAAAGCTTAATTGTCTAAGCCCTTCAGGCCTTTAGGTACCTCATTAAATTGGAGATCTGTCTTGAGGCTTTGTGACCTGTGTGGTCACATCCTCTACCTGTGGAGGGGCTTGGGGTGTTGCCCTTACTTGACTGATGGCCACAAATATATGGAGGGCTGCGGCCTCGTGTCAGGAGCCTAGTGCCTGGGAGTGTGGCAAAACACCTTCTGTTTCCAGCCTGTGTTTGACCAGACACCAGGCTACCGGTCACTGTCCTACACACCCCCTTTCTCTCTTTCTTTTTTTTTCTCTCTCTTCCTCTCCCTCTCCTTTCTTTCTCTTCTTTTTTTTTCTTTTTAAGTTAAAGTTTCCTTATGTAGCCCAAGCTGTCCTTGAACTCAGATCTTCTTGCTTTTGTTTCTCTATGTGAGGCTTACAAATGTGTACCACTATGTGCGTCCAAGAGATGAAATATTCATGTGAGACAGTGTCTTTAAGAAATGACAGGGAATCTAGATCCAGGATTATTCAGCAGTTGGCTTGCCTAAACAAGACCCGGGTAAGGGTGATACAAAGAGAAACACGAATGTGTCGACAAAATTGTATCTCCTTTCTGTGAAGAAACACTGGGACATGAGTAATTCTAAAAGCTGTAAAATAATTTAGAAATTTATATGAGACTCTGTAAGGTGAGAGAGAATAGGGGGAGAAGCAAAAGAGGAAGATGAGGACAGAAAGGAGATGGAGGAGAGGAAGGATGAGGAAGAACCGGAGAAAGAAGAGGTGAAGGAAGCAGGAGGAAGAGGAGGAAGAGGAGGAAGAGGAGGAAGAGGAGGAAGAGGAGGAAGAGGAGGAAGAGGAGGAAGAGGAGGCTGGAGACAAATCATGAGAAGCAGGGCCTTGGTTTTTCCATCTCAAATGCAGGTACTTTTCAGTTGTATAGATTACAAATTAAATTGTTTCAAATAAACCACAGCTCTTGAAACTTGTATACTCATAATTCCTTCTTTTATGAGATGAGATATCATTGTGTTACCCAGGTTGGCCTCAATAATTATACACCTCAGGCCGAAGAGTGGCTGGGGCTTCAGATCCATCATTGTATGAGTGCAGTTCTTCTTTACAGCACTCTCTTACAGAATATTTAACTGCAGAACCATGACCTGGATTGTGTGCCCACTGATGTGGTTCCAAGTTCTGCTCCAGCTGGGGAGTGGGAATGCTGCTTGGGTAGGAGAAATGGGAGACTCTAGACTGCATTTACCCTATGCCCCCGTTGGGTGATGGGCTCGCTGGAAGCAGCCATGCACTGCTCAGGGGGGTGAGAGAATGCAATCTTGGGTGGGGGCCTGAGGATCTGTGAAGAGGCCAGGGGTTCCTAAACTCCTGGACATCCAGATGATGTTTGGTCATGGGGAGTTGTGAATGGAGGAGGTCTTTGGCTGAGGACAAGACCAGGACTGAGGGAATGGGAAAACACCGGCTTAGCTTAGCAGTAGGTAGGAGAGTAGATGGTGTTGCTCTGTAGATGAAGGCTTTCTCCATGCTCCCCTGGGTGGCTCTTGATGAGAGAGACATTCTTTTGTTGCAAACTGTTTATTGACTGTTCATCGAGGAAAATGGGTGTATACCATGTCCTAGAGTAAATCACCAGAGACTAAACACCTGCAGGAAGGAATGTCCAGGAAGGGAAGCTTATAGGCTAAACCTTCAGGGCCTCTAGATGCCTTATTAGCATGGAGAACTCTGTCCTGATCTATGTGACCATAGGTCATGTTCCTATGTAGGGAGTATGGTCACGTGACAGGGACCTGGTCAGAGGCTCCTACTGTCCTCTGGTATGAAGTTCTGGGGCTTCCAACCTGATCAACCTTACCAAATTTTCTGGCATGGTCCACTGCTCTACATACTGATTCATATAGTCAAGTCCTAAACTGGAGTACTTCAGAATGAAATTATATTGTATTTATATATAAGGTCATTAAAGTGGTCAATACATAAAAGTGGGGTCACAATATGGTATGTGCTTTTAAAAGAATAGGAGATGGTTCAGTGGCTAAAGGCACCTGAGTTGGAATGCAGAAATCTATATGTAAGGAAAGCACTATTCCCACAAGTTATCCTCTGACCTGAGGCTATGCACACACCCAAGTTTTTTTTTTTTTTTTAAAAAGAGTAGAATACAGACCTGTGCCAAGGGAAGATGGTATGAAAGGATAAGATGAGCACAGAAGCTGAGAGGCCTCAGACAAAACTTAACTCTCCTTGATACCTTGATCTTGACCCTACATTCTTCAAACACAGGGGAAAACTGTCAATGTAACTTTTATTCTTCTGTATTAATTGTCATCTGGGAGACTTATTGCTTCTATCAGCTGAACTAGACCTACTGCTGGATATGTCTAGCCTCCATACAATCTTATCTAGGTAGAGAGAGCCACAGGCACACAACATGGGGTCTCCATGAACATCTGTTCCCACCACAGTCAGATTTGTGATCCTTTTCACTTCTTTTGTAGGCTGACAGGATTCTTACTTGAGTTCTCCAGGCAGCACTCCCCTTTGCTTGCTATTAGAGCAGAGAGAGAAAGGTTGAAAGGGATCTCTAACGTCAGGTCTTGGCTTTAGTCATTCCTTTAATGACTGTAGAGTTTAGAAAACATCTAGGCAGGCCCTGGCACCACTGTGTTCAATGAACAGTACCACAGGAACTAGGAGGGTCCTGCCCTGTTTTGCTAGATGGTTCTGATGTAGATTGAAAGTGCCCAGGAACATCTGTGAGTGGATCAGATTTCCCAAGAGCCAACATCTAGGCTTACTGTGTGTAGATTATATCTGCAAACTAAACACACAAACACACACACACACACACACACACACACACACACTCACGCACGCACGCACGCACGCACGCACGCACGCACACACACACACACACCACATACACACACACATGAACAAATACACATATATGTATATATGGATTGACAGAGAATTTTTCTGTCATTTCTAGAAATCAAAACAAAACAACCTACTGAGGTGGTGTGTTTTATCTTTGATCATGTTCATTATGGATTTTTATTATTGTTAGTAATTTAATATGAACCACAACAGGCTCTGCCCTCTTTCTTTTTTCTCAAAGAACCCTATTTTATACTTTAGAATAACATGCAAAAAAACCATGATCATGTTTTATGCATGAGTACTCTTGTTTGCTTTTATTAGATACAGAAAAGATCAGAAAATAAATTCTTTCTCATCAAACATTAAGATACAATCTGTCCTAGTTAGCTTTAAGTGTAAATCTGATACAACAGAGTCACCTGAGATGGGAGTCTTAATTGAGGGATTGCTTAGATTGGTGTTAGTGGCTGTTTAGTGCAGCAATGGTGCCCACTGTGGGCAGCACCATTCCCTGGAAAGTTGGTTCTGGACTGTGTTATATGTGTGCGAGCTAAGCATGAGCCTGTGTACTAGCCTCCATGGTGTCTTCTGCGAACTACTGCTTTCCCTCAGTATTGGGCTGTGACCTGGAAGTTTAGCAAAATAAACCTGTCTTTCACTAAGTTGCTTTTGGTTAGAGTGTTAGCAACAGAAATGTTAACTAGAACATAGTCTACATCTTAAATGGCCAGATAGGTTAACAGAAACTGTAACCTAGCCACATCTGGAATTCTTCTGTATAGACCCGTCTATTTTTTTTTTTCATGTTTTCAACTTCCTGGCTTCTCTCAGAGTTCTGTGAAAATACATCTCTTCCTATCCTTGATCAAACGGCTTAATCTTCTCACTTCTACAATTTTCAATTATTCTAGCTTTTAAAGGTCTGAGGACATCGTATTAAAGAAACTGCAAGCAGGCTAGCAGTATTATAAAGTGTGCAGCCTCAAATCCCATGTGCAGTCTAGATCTCAATTTATCCTAACCCCTGGGCATGTCTGTATTTTCTATAAACAAATCAGAATTATTTCTCTTTTTGATCTGGATATACTAAAAAAAAAAATCTTCCATTTGAAGATAAATAAAACTTCCTTTTTCTTTCTTTTTTCCTTCCTTCCCTTTTTCTTCCTTTTTTCCTTCCTGTTTTTCTCCCTTCCAGCTGCCTGCCTGTCTGTCTTTTTTATATAATAAATGAGTTGGTAGCCCACCCCATCCTCATGCAACTTCCCACTCCGTTCTTCTTAGTCACAGAAGGTATATAAAGATCTAATCCTTAATTTCTTTTTAGCTTGATTCCTCAGACATCTTCCATTATGGTAAAGACTGTGAATGGAAATTCAGAGCTGAAGAAGGAGATGCTTCTCAATGGACCTCTCACTTGAAGTCCAGTGAGCACGTAATCAGCCATTGGTGTCGCCCATCTCCGCTTCTGAGACTTGCCAGGTATTTCCTGGGCTGTCAGCTGCTGGCTGGAGTGTGTGCAGGTGGGCGCTTCTTAGTTCCAACGTTTGTTTATGTTTCCTTATCTCTTTCATCCAAGGTGAACCTGAACTGTGAGGCAGCGTTTATAAAAGAGTTGTCAGCTTGCATAAAGGAATTCTCTCACATTCGTGCTTGGCTGATTTTTTTCACACAAAGCACAAAGAATTGCTATTCGGTAAGCGTTCTTTTTTTCTCCTTGAATGCTACTAGAAAGAGGATTCTTGGATATTTACCCAGAGTTTTGTCACACTGAGAAGACTCCATGGAGGAGACACTACAGGGAAATGTTCAGATGTAAAGAAGTAAAACTGTTTCCCCCTCAGTTTTATAATGAGGAACTTCCTTATCCCTGTCTGGAAGCCTGTATACTGTAGATGAAAAGGTGAAAAGAACAAAAAGTTACCATTTTACTCAACAGAGTTCTCTGTACAGGTCAAGTAAAAGCCAAACTTAACAGATGTCTTTGACTGTGCCCTGCAGGTTGAGAAATTAGTTTTTGTTGAACCAGGAAGAGGAAGGAATTTCAGAACTTCAGGTCTCCAAATGGAAATGCCCCGTAGGACAAGTCTAAACTAGGGAAGTAGTGCTGGAGAGCCTCCAAGTCGGTTGGCCCAGGCTCCTGTAACTCATTTCTGGGCCCCCTGAAGCTGTTTGTTTAACTCTGCTTCTACAATGGCTGTGGTGTCAAAGGGAGTTAATCATTAGCAACTGTGAACACTTTTGGTGGAACACACTGCAATTACAGTTCCCTATTCTGACATAATTTTAAGCATTTTTCAGAATTAAGAGAAAAAGGAACACCGGGTGAAAGTAGGGTAGAATTTGGAGAGCCGTTAATTCACCTTCTAGCTTTGAAAATTGCCATGGAGAAAGTGACACAGTGCTCTGCAGATGATACTCCCTTGCCCACCACCCCAGGGTAGTTTCTGCCCTCCATGGTCAGTTTAGGGTGGCTTATTTCCAGAAATCTAGATGTCGGAAAATGATCTGAAGCTTCAGGTGTAGAGACCTCAACCTCTTCTTCATTTTATTCTGCACTACCAGAGCCACCAATACTATTGAAGAAGTAATACAGACTGAGTTAGGTCACAGAGCTAGATAGCCTTCCTGGGCTAATAATCTTTCCCCCCTGGCTAATAGTCCTCTTTGGCTGGGAATCACAACTCTTCTCTGGATCAGACCACAGGAGCCCTGGGATTGGGGTTGGCATATAAAGTAACATTCCAGCAGCTGCAGAAGAACAAACACACGAGTTGCTGTCATTCCAACACACAGTCAAGAATTCACTGGCTTGCCCTTTGGCTGGGGCAGTCACCTAGGCGGTCTGCTCTTGTGAAGACACCATATTCTGAGCCATCCTAGAGGATCCACTGTACTCAGAGCAGCAGGATTTCAGGACCCCAGAGGCAGCCTGAGTCCCAGGAGGTCTTCTACCCAGAAGCTCAGGACCACAGGATCACAGAGACATCTGGATTCTGAGAAGTTCTGACACAAGCAAGATAACTGGAAAGACAGGCTCCAGTTAGAGACAGTGAGTGTAGGTAGCACTAGAGTTAACCAGATGGTGAAAGACAAGCGCAAGAACATAAGGAACAGAAACCAAAGTTACTTGGCATCATCAGAACCCAGTTCTCCCACCATAGCAAGTCCTGAACACTCCACCACACAGAAAAAGCAAGATTCAGAATTAAAAAAACTTTTCATGATGATGATAGAGGACTTTAAGAAGGACGTAAATAACTCCCTTAAAGAAGCACAGGAGAACACAGGTAAACAGGTAAGCCCTTGAAGAGGAAACACAAAAATCCCTTAAGAAATTGCAAGAAAACAAAACCAAACAGGTGAAGGAATTAAACAAAATGGTCCAGGATCTAAAAATGGAAGTAGAAACAATAAAGAAATCTCAAAGGGAGAATACCCTGGAGATAGAAAACCTAGGAAAGAGATCAGGAGTCATAGACACAAGCATCAACAACAGAATACAAGAGATAGAAGAGAGAATCTCAGGTGCAGAAGATACCATGGAAAACATAGACACAATGGTCAAAGAAAATTCGAAATGCAAAAAGCTCCTAACCCAAAACATCCAGGAAATCCAGAACACAATGAGAAGACCAAACCTAAGAATACTAGGTATAGATGAGGGTGAAGATTCCCAACTTAAAGGGCCAGTAAAAATCTTCAACAAAATTATAGAGGAAACCTTTTCTAACCTAAAGAAAGAGATACCCATGAACATACAAGAAGCTTATAGAACTCCAAATAGACTAGACCAGAAAAGAAATTCCTCCACTCACATAATAGTCAAAACAGTAAATGCACAAAACAAAGAAAAAATACTAAAAGCAGTAAGGGAAAAAGGTCAAGTAACATATAAAGGCAGACCTATAAGAATTACACCGGACTTCTCACCAGAGACTATAAAAGCCAGAAGATCCTAGGCTGATATCATACAGACACTAAGAGAACACAAATGCCAGCCCAGAATACTATACCCAGCAAAACTCTCAATTACCATAGATAGAGAAACCAAGATATTCCATGACAAAACCAAATTTATACAACATCTTCCCACAAATCCAGCACTTCAAAGGATAATTGATGAAAAACTCCAACACAAGGAGGGAAACTATAACCTAGAAAAGCAAGAAAGTAATTTTCCAACAAACCCCAAAGAAGATAGCTACACAAACATAATTCTACCTCTAATAACAAAAATAACAGGAGACAACAATCACTGTTCCTTAATATCTCTTAACATCAATGGACTCAATTACCCAATAAAAAGACATAGACTAACAGACTGGATATGAAAACAGGACCCAAAATTTTGCTGCATACAGGAAATGCACCTCAGAGACAAAGACAGACACTACCTCAGAGTAAAGAAATGGAAAACATTTTTTCAAGCAAATGGTCCCAAGAAACAAGCAGAAGTAGCCACTCTAATATCAAATAAAATCAACTTTGAAGCAAAAGTAATCAAAAAAGATAAAGAAGGACACTTCATATTTATTAAAGGAAAAATCTACCAAGATGAGCTCTCAATTCTGAACATCTATGCTCCAAATGCAAGGGCACCCACATACATAAAAGAAACTTTACTAAAGCTCAAAGCACACATTGCACCTCACACAATAATAGTGGGAAATTTCAACACCCCACTCTCAGCAATGGACAGATCATGAAAACAGAAACTAAACAGAGACACAGTGAAATTAACAGAAGTTATGAACCAAATGAATTTAACAGGTATCTATAGAACATTTCATCCTAAAACAAAAGAATATACCTTTTTCTCAGCACCTCATGGTACCTTCTCCAAAATAGACCATATAATTGGTCACAAAACAGGCCTCAACAGATACAAAAAGATTGAAGCAATCCTTTGCACCCTATCAGATCACCACAGACTAAGGCTGGTCTTCAATAATAACAAAAACAATGGAAAGCCCACATACACATGGAAACTGAACAGCACTCTACTCAATGATAACTTGATCAAGAAGAAATGAATAAAAAAATTAAAGACTTTTTAGAATTTAATGAAAATGAGGACAGACCATACCAAAACTTGTGGGATTCCATGAACTAAGAGGAAAACTCATAGCTCTAAGTGCCTACAAATAGAAACTGGAGAGAGCACACACTAACAACTTGACAGCACACCTGAAAACTCTGCAATAAAAAGAAGCAAAGGCACCCAAGAGGAGTAGACGGCAGGAAATAATCAAACTCAGGGCTGAAATCAACCAAGTAGAAACAGAAGGAACTATACAAAGTATCAACAAAACCAGGAGCTGGTTCTTTGGGAAAACCAAGAAGATAGATAAACCTTTAGCCAGACCAACCAGAGGGCACAGAGACAGTACCCAAATTAATAAAATCAGAACTGAAAAGGGAGCCATAACAACAGAAACTGAGGAAATTTAAAAAATCATCAGATCCTACTACAAAAGCCTATACTCAACAAAACTAGAAAATCTGGATGAAATGGACAATTTTCTAGACAGATACCAGGTACCAAAGTTAAATCAGGAGTAGATAAACCTCCTCAACAGTCCCATAACCCCTAAAGAAATAGCAGCAGTCATTAACAGTCTCCCCACCAAAATGGCCAGGACCAGAGGGTTTTAGTGCAGAAATCTATCAGAACTTCCAAGACAACCTAATACTAATTTTCTTCAAACTATTCCACAAAACAGAACCAGAACCCAACCCAAGGAACACTACCCAATTCGTTCTATGAAGCCACAATTACACTCATACCTAAACCACACAAAGACAGAACAAAGAAAGAAAACTTCAGACCAATCTCCCTTATGAATAACGATGCAAAAATACTCAATAAATTTCTTGCAAACCGAATCCAAAAACACATCAAACAATCATCCATCACGATCAAGTAGGCTTTATCCCAGGAATGCAGGGATGGTTCAACATTCGGAAATCCATCAACATAATCCACTACATAAACAAATTCAAAGGAAAAAAAACCACATGATCATCTCACTAGACGCTGAGAAAACATTTGACAAAATTCAACATCCCTTCATGTTAAAAGTCTTGGAAAGATCAGGAATTCAAGGCCCATACCTAAATATAGTAAAAGCAATATACAGCAGGCAAGTAGCCAATATCAAACTAAATGGAGAGAAACTTGTAGCAATCCTACTAAAATCAGGGACTAAACAAGGCTGCCCACTGCCTCCCTACCTATTCAATATAGTACTGGAAGTCCTAACCAGATCAATTAGACAACAGAAAGAAGTCAAAGGGATACAAATAGGAAAGGAAGAAGTCAAAATTTCACTATTCACAGATGATATGATAGTATACTTAAGTGACCCTAAAACTTCCACCAGAGAACTCCTAAACCTGATAAACAACTTCAGCAAAGTGGCTGGATATAAAATCAACTTAAACAATCAGTAGCCTTCCTATTCGAAGGATAAACAGGCTGAGAAAGAAACTAGGAAAATGACACCCTTCACAATAGTCACAAATAATATAAAATATCTTGGAGTGAATCTAACCAAGCAAGTGAAAGATCTGTATGACAAGAACTTCAAGTTTCTGAAGAAAGAAATCAAAGATCTCAGAAGATGGAAAGATCTCCCATGCTGATGGATTGGCAGGTTTAATATAGTAAAAATGGCCATCTTGCCAAATGTCATCTACAGATTCAATGCAATCCCCATAAAAATTCCAAATCAATTCTTTATAGAGATAGAAAGAGCAATTTGCAGATTCATTTGGAATAACAAAAAACCCCAGGATAATGAGAACTATTCCCAACAATAAAAGAATTTCTGGGGGAATCACCATCCCTGACCTCAAACTGTACTACAGAGCAGTAGTGATAAAAACTGCACGGTACTGGTACAAAGACAGGCAGGAAGATCAATGGAATAGAACTGAAGACCCAGAAATGAACCCGCACACCTATGATCACCTGATCTTTGACAAAGGAGCTAAAACCATCCAGTGGAAAAAGGACAGCATTTTCAAAAAATGGTGCTGGTTCAACTGGAAGTCATCGTGTAGAAGAATGCAAATAGATCCGTTCTTATCTCCTATAAAGCTCAAGTCCAAGTGGATAAAGGATCTTCACATAAAACCAGATACACTGAAACTAATAGAAGAGAAGGTGGGGAAGACCCTCAGATGCCTAGGCACAGGGGAAAAGTTTCTGAACAGAACACCAATGGGCTTATGCTCTAAGATCAAGAATTGACAAATGGGACTTAATTAAATTTCAAAGTGTCTGTAAGGCAAAGGACACTGTCAATAGGACAAAACGGTCCTCAGACCATAACACAGGTTCATGTGTCACAGACTTACACACTGTGGGCTCTTTACAGTATTCTCTATCTGGGACACCCTTTACTCATGGCAGAATTTCAATTCTCTTTAGCCACCTTTGGGATGCTGGTCACTTACTCTCATTCTCTATGTCTTCTCCTCTACCCTACAACTTTGAATGAAATACCTCTCTTCTGCACTCCAAAGCACCTGTGCATTGTGTAGTAAAGGATTTGACCAACTGTATCAGAAGCAGGCACTTTTACAGAATACCCTTTAACAGAATCTATGTGTCAATGGGAGGCAGAGCCCATTTTATTTAAGTCCCGTATCTCCGATGGTTAGCACATTCATGGTTAGCACATTATGGTAGTTTGTTAAAGTGCCCAGAGCTGGTGGGCTAGACAATTGCTAATGGCTGTGTCTGTGTAAATAACCTTGATTTTTAAATGCCTTGTTAGGTGTGGCGGTTTGAATGAGATGTCCCCAATAAGCCACTAGCTTTGAATACTTGCTCCAGAGTTGGTTGCTTGGAGAAGATTAGGAGATGTGGCTTTAATAGAGGAAGCCTACCACTGGAGGTGGCTTTGAGATTCCATCTCTACGTAGAATTCCCTACTTCCTTTTTGTGGTTTGGAATGCGAGC
This sequence comes from Arvicanthis niloticus, assembly GCF_011762505.2. NCBI lineage: Eukaryota > Metazoa > Chordata > Mammalia > Rodentia > Muridae > Arvicanthis > Arvicanthis niloticus. Next base: position 70,408,850 of record NC_047671.1, on the reverse strand, counting down.
TCTCAGCTAGCTGTAGCTCCAGCTGCCACCTGCTGTCTGCCTGACACCTGCTACCATCATGTCTAACCCTTTGGAACTCTGTCTTCTGTATGTTGCCTTGATCACAGTGTTTTATCCCAACAATTCAAAAGGAACTAAGACACTGAGCATCATGGTACACGCCTGTGGTCCAAGTGCTCAGGAGAGCTGAAGCAGGAGGATAGTTAAAGTTAAAGACCAGCCTGGGCTGTATAAAAAAATAAAATAAAACAAACACAGGAAGCCTTGCTTGACTAAGCTGTAAAATGAATGGCCCTAGCTGTGTAGTGTTTCTTGTTGCCTCTGCTTACCTGGGGGTGGGAGAATCTGGTCAAGGAAGCTGTCTCTATGTGGGAGGAGCATGTGTGTCTTCGGTCTTCTTGGAGGAACATCCTAAAACTCTTTTTCTGAGGTTCTGACCTAATTTGTTTATAGGACGCAGGATACCAGGAGAGATATTGATGCTCATTAAGTTTGGGATCCAACTCCTTTGTCCAGATCCACTGAATAAAGAGACCTCTTCATGCCGTTGCTTGTATATATTTCTGATAGGCACTGCAAAGTCTCCTTTCTCAATCAAATTAATATTTTCTTCAGTACAGGAACATAGTGCATTTACAGAATCAGGAGAGAATTCCCCTGGTCCGGCAGTGTGGTTAGAGTCACTTCTCAGGAAGAACAACATATGGGCAGCTGGATTTTGACTAAGAACTTAACAAATACATCAACTTCACTATATTTTTCCAGGTGTTAGTCTCCACTTGAAATCATTGGCCTTTGGGGTAAACGATATTTTGTTTCAGAGATTATTAATGGCGAGAAAAAAAAAAGAAAAAAAAAAAAAAAAGAGCAAGTACCTGTGACATTAAACAAGAGCATTCCAAACCAGACCTGGCAACATAGAAATAAGTCATGGGGAGATGGTCCTCCTATTGTGTGATTGATTTCTGCTTTTGGTATTATGGAGCAAAGGGACAGCGACAGCGGAGATTTGCTCTGTAATCCATTTATTATTATTAGTTTTTAATTCTGGAGAAATTTGATAGTGGAAGGAGATACAATTATGGATTTCTCTTCTCACACTTGAAGAGGATGCTTGAGAGCCCTTCTGAGTAACTCTTAACCATGTATCATCATTTGGGTTGGGAGGAAGAGAAACAAATATTCCCAGTGGCCTTTTCTTTTATGGAAACAAGTGTGTGTGTGTGTGTGTGTGTGTGTGTGTGTGTGTGTGAGATTTCAACTTGTCAGTTGTAAATCTTGGTTTAGCCACTCAATTCCATGCCTAATTCATGGGAGAACACTGGGAAGGATCAATGAAATGGAGAGGCTAGCTTCCAAACACAAGTTTCAAAGAAGCAGTGCATATTGGGCAGTTGGAATTTCTTCTTTACAGAAAGGCCCAGCAAGATGGCCTGAAAATAAGTGTTTCTCTGCATGTTTTTTCTTTTGTGTGTGCTTTAAAAGATTTAGTGTATGTGTATGTGCCTGCATGAGTTTATGTGTACCATGTGCTTTTAAGTGCTGCAAAAGCTAGAAGATTGTAGATTCTCTAGAGCGATAGTTGATAGAGGGTTGTGAGCTGTCCAGTGTGGGTGCTGGGAACCAGTCCCTGGTCCTACACAAGAGCAGGGGACACTCCTAATCACTGTGCTATTTTCCTGCTTCTGTTGTTGTTTTTTGTTTGTTTGTTTGTTTGAGACAGAGTTTCTTTGCATAACCCAAGCTGGCCTTGAACTCATGGTGATTCTCATTCCTTGATCTCCTGAGTTCTGGTATTAAAGGCACTATCATAGATTTTCTTTTTTTAAGGTTCACTTGATGATACCACTAAGAAAAAATATGAGAACACATCAGTTTTGATAGTCAAATACAGGTGGTAGGATTCACATTTTTTAGGGGAGGTTACTGTTACTGCCCAGGCTTGAGGAGGTTACTGCCCAGGCTTGAGGAGGGCTGTGGTGGTTTGAATGTGCTTGGCCCCAGGACGGCCACTGTTAGGAGATATGACCTTGTTGGAGGAAGTGTGTCACTGAGGAGGTGGGCTTTGAAACCCTCCTCCTAGTTTCCTGGAAGACAGCTCTGGCTTTGGAACAAGATGTAGAACTCTCAGCTATTCCAGCAACATGCTTGCCTGGACTCTGCCATGCTTCTTGCCATGATGGTAATGGACTGAACCTGTAAGCTAGCCCCAATTAAATGTTCTTTGTAAGAGTTGCCTTGGTCATGGTGTCTTTATAGAAACGGAAACCCTAACTAAGAAGTTGGTACCAGGGACTGGGGTATTTCTGTGATAGGCCTGACTATTATTATTATTATTATTATTATTATTATTATTATTATTATTATTGGAGGAATACAGATTTGGGGACTTTGGATTCGGAAAGAAGTGGAATGCTTTAAGTGGAGCTTAATGGACCATCTGAGTAGGAATATGGAAGACATTAGTGCTGAGCATGATTTGAACTGTGCAGACTTGGCCCAAGATGTTTCAGTGGAGAAGAATTTAATATGTGGCTTAGAGACTGTTCTTGTAATATTTTAAAGAATGTGGTTGCTTTTTGCTCTTCTCTGAGGAACGTACCTGAGGCTAAGGCAAAGAGATTTCAATTAATTGCATTGACAAAAAGAGTCTTAAAAAAGCTCATCATAGACTTTGTCCTGTGGTTTGCTCTCATTAAAAGTGTTTTGATAAAGCATAGCAAGCTTAGAAAGGAAAAATACAAAATGTATGGTTTAAAGAATAAAGAGACACTATGACCAAGGTAGCTCTTATAAAGGACAACATTCAATCAGGGCTGGCTTACAAGTTCTGAAGTTCAGTCCATTATCATCATGGCAGGAAGCATGGCAGTGTCCAGGCTGATATGGTGCTGGATGAGCTGAGAGCTCTAGATCTTGTTCCAAATGCAAACAGGAGAAGACTGTCTTCCAAGCAGCTAGGATGAGGGTCTCAAAGCCCACCCCCTTAGTGACACACTTCCTCCAACAAAGCCACACCTACTTCAACAAGGTGACACCTCCTAATAGTGTCACTCCCTGAGCCAATCACAGTCAAATTACCACAAGGAGTTTCTATCGTTTGATGACATGGCATGGTGTCTTGAATCTGGACATTTTTATTATTGCAGTATCTCCATTTTCTTACTGTGGATGATGCTTTCTGTACTTATATCTGGAGACTGCTCATGGCAGTGTCTTTTTGACTGTGTGTCTGAACAATACTCAGTGTTCTTGCCCTTTCTTCCATCCATCCATCCTTTCCTTGCTAGTTTCCATGTAAGAACATATATAAGAGAATTATAAATCTTACTGTTTCAATACAATAGGCTAACAAGGATTATGTTAGTTTCCCTTGTGTTGTAATTTGGATATAGAATATTCCCAAAAGGCCCCAGTTGGAGAGACTTGTCTCCAGCATGATACTGTTGGGTGACTATGAAAAATTTGACAGGCATGTTGGAAACTTGGCCCATTCCTTTTCCTGGCCTCCACATGATGTACAGTTCTGTTCCACTCTGTGCCCCCCACCACTATGAGCTGCATTACCACAGACCCAAAAGCCAAGGGGTTGACTGGCCATGGGCTAGATTACCTTCGTAATCATAAGCTCAAACAGCCCGCCTCTATTTATAAGATGATTACCTCAATTATTAACTTATTTCTTCCATTTTTTCATTAAAATTATCTTGTATGTATTGTATTATATATGAATATGGTGCTGTATGTATGAATATACTTATTGCTGTGGGTGTGTATCCATGCACATGGAGGCCAGAGGTGAATTTTGAGTGACTTTCCTCAATCACTGTCCCATTTTATTTGTTCTTTCACACATTTATTTTGTGTTTATCTGTTTATGTGAGTGTATGTATGTGACTGTGCACCTGTGTGTGCATGCAGAGGCCAGAGGAGGGCATCGGTGTCACTCCCTGTCACTTTCCATTTATGCCTTTGAGGCAAATTCTCTCTCTGAACTTGGGACTTGCATTTTCTCAGGTAGCTGAACTAGAAGCTAGCACACTCCAGCAGCCTTCTGTCTCTGCACCCTTCAGAATTGGGATTACAGGTGTTCCTGGGCTACTCAGCTTGTTTCATGGGTGCTGGGATCAGAACTTCAACCTCTGTATTCCCACAGCAAGCATTTTACCAACTGAGCCGTAACTTTGGCCCCCAGTTCTCCTGCTTTAAGCATCTTGTATAATAAAAACAAATTGTTTCCTGAACTTAACTCAATGTCATGTTTCCAGTATTTATGTCTTCTATTGTTTTTCAATATAAACATTGCAGTGGTAGTTTCTAAGATGACTACTCTTTGTTCCTTTGTATAATCCCCACTCCTTGAGTAACTGGCTGAGGAATAGTATCTCTCAATCCGGAGATTGCAGTTCCATTATACTACAAGAGATCATGGCATCTGTCTTACTGGAAGATGCTTTCCAATGGCTTGATGAGCCAAGTTGAAGTTTGTGAAGCCCATGCTGCAGAATCCATGCACAGTTGTCAGCTAATTGCTGACTGGAATTGGATTTTGTTCTATTTTGTTCTATTGACACCAAAGGAAGAGAGTTCTGCCAGCAATTACAGCAAGTGAGCCTAAAAAGCAGATCTTTCCAGTTGAGCTTCCAGATGAGACCCCAAATATAACTGAGTCCTTGACTGTGGCTTGGGAAGGTGAGACAGAAAGTTGTGTTCAGATTCATGACTCATGGAAACTTCAAAACAATAATAACAACAACAAAAAAAATGTGTGTTGCCTTAGGTGACTAACTCATCAGTAATTTGTAAGGCAGAAGAGGATAATTAACATAATTGCCAACTTAATGTCATTGTGTCTTCATATACAATGCCTTCGTTGTTGTAAATGTTTGGGTTTTTCTTAGCAGGATTATCAAATTCTTTCTATAGAAGAGATTTTTATGTACCTTTTGGCATCTTCTTCAAAGTACTCAGTGCATAAAATAAACGTCTACTAGATAAATGTTGGATGAATGCATGAATAAAAAGTTACTTTGCTCTATATTTTTACAAAGTGACTCAGATTCATGCCTTCTATATGTGGGACTTTTGATCCTGCAGAGTTTGAGTAACACTTTAGTTCTTTTTCTTTCTTTCTTTCTTTCTTTCTTTTTTTTTTTGTATAAAACTACCTCTTTAAATTTTTATTTTATCTAACATACATATACACATACAAACAGTTGTGTTTTAAGCAAGAATACAAACAGGTATTCAAAGACTATTACTATTTTGGTAGTGTAATTTGATTCCATTAGAATTGTGTGATGATAGTCTTATTTCTGTATCAATTCATTTCATATGTTCATTTACTGTGATTTTAAATTACATGTTTTTTTCTAAATTTCACATTGAGTAACAATGAATGTGTTCTTTTTTATCTTTTTTATTATTATCAAATCATAATTTTTACTTTTTAACACAGGGGTTATAGACACAAAAATGCAGGATGTGGGAAAGGGGATGATGTCACAGGAGCATAGGTGTTCGGGTGGGGGGTGTGTACAAATACCTTTCTTGTAGCTGTGACAAAATACCTACCAGAGGGAGCATTGTAAGGAGAAGAATTTCTTTTTTTTTCCAACACAAAGTTTTTATTGATATTTGAGGATTTCACATAATCTACCCTGATCACCTGCACTTCCCAGTTCTCCTAGGTCCACCCCCAACCTTTGTGACCCCCCCAACCCCCAGAAAAGAAAGAGGAGAAGGTTGAAGAGGAGGGAAGAGCAGTGGGGAAGAGGGGAGAGGAGGAAGAGGAGGAGGGGAGAAGAAGGAGGAGGAGGAGGAGGAGGAGGAAGAAGAAGGAAGAAGAGGAAGAAGTGGAAGAAACTTCACAAGTCCAATTTGTGTTGCTTGTATACTCACTGGAGCATGTTCACACTCCCAGTGCCCATCCCTTTAGAGAAAACTGAGTTTTTCCCAAACCTTACTGCCTGCCACAAGCCATTGATTGTGGAGAGCTACACCTTAGCATCCTTATCACAATTTTTAACATTTCTCTTTGATGGCTTTCTGTCTAGGCTGTTACATTTTGGAGGGTGGGATTGGGTGGGTGTTGGGGTTATCACAGAAGCCTTCCACGTCCCTCTTTGTCAGCTGCATGCCTGTAGTCATCAATATCACTGCAAAAGTAGCTCCCTTGTCCTTAACAGTCAGTGGGAAGTATGCATCATGGGCTGCCATGTGGTTTCTGGCAACAGCATGGACCATGAACATCTATATGCCCTCCAGTGTCAGCCTGTGCTACAGACCTCAGCATGGTTTCAGGGCTAGAGATCAAAGACACTAACAGGGCCTTTACTGCAGCACAGCCCATAGACATCATCATGGCTCTTAGCCACAGCACAAGCCATGGACATTGGCTTGGGCTCAGGTGGCAGCACAGAACACCAACACTGGCATGGCAATACAGCAATATAGCTCGCTCGCTCGCTCGCTCGCTCTCCCTCCCTCTCTCTCTGTCTCTCTCTGTCTCTGTCTTTCTCTCTCCCTCTTTCTCCCTCTCTCCTTTTTGTTTTTTGATACCTAGACAATAGGTACGATTTTTAATAAAACTCAGAATCACCATGAAAACAACCCTCTGGATGTGTCCCTGAATACCTGTCAGATACATCTGTGGACTTTTGGAGAACTAGCCACAAACGGGATACTGGAGTCCTGTTCTCTGGAAGCTTCTGTTCTGGGGAGGGAGGTAGAAAGTTATACTGAGGTACACAAATGAAATAACCCTGTGTAGGAATAAGTTTCACAGATGGGCAATGAAGTGGGGTGGCATGCTAGAGAGTGACTTAGTGATGGAGTAACTGGAGATAACTGACTCATGTTGGTGGACCAGAAAAACCTTCTCAGAAGAGATGAGCTCTGAAGGATAATAAAAGAGAGGTAAGATCCACGAAGGTGGTGCTGGGAAGCACAGAGCAAGTAACACAGATCCTCATGGTGGGTGCGGCTGAGACAATAGAGAGTCTTGAAAGCAGAGAGAAGGATATGAAGAGGTGAGGCCTCTTCATGGATGAGAGGTGGCCTTGCAAGGCTAAGGGTGTGCAAAGTGGCCCTGGTTATCTTATTTTATTTTGATTTTTCTCATTTTTACTAGTTCTTTGAGAATTGTATACAACATATTTTAATCATATGTCTCTCCCCAATTCCCCCACAGAACCACTCCTTCTTTTCTACCCACTCAGCATTCTGTCCTTTTCTCCCACCAAATAAAAATTTGTGCTGCCCATATATACTTTAATATATAATAACATTTTATTTTTGAAATAATATAATCACAGTATCTCTCACTTCCTTTTCTCCTCTAAACACTTTGCATGTCTCACACCCCTTACATGATCTCTTTTTCTTTAATTGTTAATATATATTATATAATAGTATAATTATGTAAGCACATTATTAAATAATATATAATATGATAACATAATTATACTGTCTCCCACTTCCTTTTCTCTTCTCAACACTTTCCATGTCTCACATCCCTTACATGATCTCTTTTTCTTTAATTGCTAATATATATTACATAATAGTATAATTATATAAGCACATTATTAAATAATATCTAATATAAAAACATAATTACACTATCTCCCACTTCCTTTCTCCTCCCAACCCATTTCATGTGTCATACCCCTTACATGATCTCTTTTCTTTGTTAATATATATTATTTATAACATATGTAATAATATAGACATATATGTGTCTGTACACAAACACACATTTATATTTATTGAATATAAGCACACCTGCCCAGTCTGCATGGCCATGTACTATTAGACGTGTAGCCTTCGACTGGAGTGTAATCAATGTATTGGGCAACTAGTACACACTTAAAATATAATATATAGTATATAATATATAATATATAATATATAATATATAATATATAATATATAATATATAATATATAATATATAATATATAATATATAATATATAATATATAATATATAATATATAATATATAATATATAATATATAATATATAATATATAATATATAATATATAATATATAATATATAATATATAATATATAATATATAATATATAATATATAATATATAATATATAATATATAATATATAATATATAATATATAATATATAATATATAATATATAATATATAATATATAATATATAATATAATATATAATATATAATATATAATATATAATATATAATATATAATATATAATATATAATATATAATATATAATATATAATATATAATATATAATATATAATATATAATATATAATATATAATATATAATATATAATATATAATATATAATATATAATATATAATATATAATATAATATTCTCCCTCCCAGCAGCTATCAAACATCAATAGCTAGTTAGCTAAGGGTGGGATTTGTGTGCCTGTCTTCTCTCTCCATGTTAGGACTTTGTCTGGCTTGAACTTGTGCAGGTCTTGTGCATATTCACACCACTACTGCGAGTTCACCTGTCTTACTGTGTTTAGCAAATTGTACTGCCTTGTAGTCACCCACTGTCCCTTGCTCTTGTCATTTTTTTGCCCCCTCTTCTGCAGTGATCCCCTTGAGAGGGTGTAATATAGTTGTCCATTTTTGGGCAGAGTTCTCTTCAGTCTCTCATTCTCTGCACCAAAGCCAGTTGTGTGTCTGTGTGCTAATCACCACCTACAGCAAAATGAGGTTCCTCTGATGATGGCTGAGAGATGCATTGAGATCTGTACAACCACAAGTCATTAGGAGTTGGTTTAATAGTCTGCCTATTTAGCAGAGAAATAGTAGCAGGCTCTCCTTTTGGGTCCATGAAGTTCCTAGCCATAGTTCTTGGCCCTCATAACTGTACCAAGAATGGATTTTAACTTGTTGGTTGTGCTTTAAATCTAATCACTAAGTGTTTGGTCACTACTGAGATGCTTGTGCTACTATTGCACCACTAGGCAAACCTTGCCAGGCTGCTCCTTAATGGTAGCGCTACAGATTGGTGAGACTGATGACCTCTTTTCTTTCTTGGTTTCATGTATAGCACCTTCCAATATATGAAATCAAGCCAGTAGGAACATACATAGAAGTCACTATGTGTTAAGTATTATTCTAAGGTTTTTTTTTTTTTTTTTTCAAATATTAGTAACTCATTAGTAACTGGGCCAATAATATAGTTCACTGAGTAAAAACACATCCTTCTAAACCTGACTCTCTGCATTCACTTCCATGGTGGAAGGAGAGAAGCAACTTCTGTGATTTGTCTCTGATTGCCACATGTATACACTGGCATGTGAGCACACATGCATGCCCCCACACAGATACAATTAATTAAAGTTTAAAAATACCAGGACTGGAGATGGTTCAGCAGTTGGGAGCGTCGGCTGCTCATCCAGAGGCCCCAACTTCAATTCCTGGCAACCACATGGCTCATAACTATCTGTATATAGTTATATATGTATATATGTATATAGTTATGTGGCTCATAACTATCTGTAATGGGATCTGATTCCCTCTTCTGTCTGATGCTTTCTTCTGTCATGCAGACATGCATGTAAATAGAGTTCTCTATGCATAAATAAGTCTTCTTAAAAAAAATATTTATTTTATTTATATGAGTACATTGTAGCTGTCTTCAATCATACCAGAAGAGGGCATAAGATCCTATTATAGATGGTTGTGAGCTACCATGTGGTTGCTGGGAATTGAACTCAGGTCTTTTGGAAGAGCAGTCAGTGCTCTTAACTGCTGAGCCATTTCTCAAGCCCATAAATAAGTCTTTTTTTTTTTTTTAAATTAAAGATATCAACTTCTCTGTCATTAGAGAATGATGTTAATAAGAAGAAATTAAATTGCACTTCCCAGTTGGAAATGCTTGCAAAGCCCTATGTATTCTATCTGAAATTTTCTATCTGAAAATCATCTTTGTTTAAGGTTAAAATGAATTGTGACCCACAGACCTTGAACATGAAGCACAGAGAAGATAAAATGATCCGTGCAAGGTTCAAGTCCTGTGCTGTCTTCATCATGGGGTCATTTGTCAGTGGTGGTAACTGAAATAAAAGGGAATATTTACCCTGCACAAGACACACTCAGTGAGCATGTTCGCCCATGTCACAGATGCAGAACCACAGATGTAGAACTGGTTCACAGACTGCACACATTCTTGCTTCTGCTGTAAACCACAAATGGCCATGTTGACCCAGCTCACGGGCTATACCTGTTCCTGCCTGTCCTTCTACTTTTGGGACACAGAGCCTCTTCTATCTACCAAGAGACTCAGGAAGCCCTCTGTCCTCCCTAAGCAGAAGGTAAGTTTTGCTGAGTTGTGATTTCTCTCTCTTCCCAAGCATTAACTGATTTTGAAGACTCTGGGGAAAGTTAAAGCCAGATACTCTTGATTTAAAGCAATCCTGTATACATTCCCTCAAAAAATTTTCTTGCATCATTTCTCTGTTTGCTTAAGCAGGGAGACAGTGGTCTAGCTGTCTAAGATCTTATTGCTGAGTTCTGCTGCAATTGAAGCTAATTGGAACACAGTGCTAAAAACAAATGAGTACAAAAGGAAGATTTGAGACAGATACAGATGGTTGCTTCACAGCAGCCAGGGTTGCCTTATATTTTTTTTCCTTTCCTGTGTGCCCTCGACCTTCCTATCTTGCCCTTAGCCTGCCTAAGAAAAGGCACCCTACCTCTCATACTGAAGCTAAACCATGCAGAACCTTCTGTGTGTTCTTCTGAGCAGCCTTGCCGATACATTTTGGAAGGCTTGTTTATTTCTTGAGTAGATTCTTATTTGCAGCTGGCAGATCAGGAGAGAGGAGAGGAATTACCTCGGATGGCTGGAGCAGAGAACTAATGAAGGGAAGGCTCCCGGGCTTTGCCAGTGGGGCATCTGGCTGGCAAGTCTGTGGATGAATCCGCACAAGTGCATGCTCGCACAGGCTCATGCTCGTTGTTAAAATACACCCTGAATAGTAGACTGTAGAGGTCCTCCCTGAGAGTGTCATGTGAGAAGTTACTGCTGTCAGAGAATGCTAATGTGAGCATAAAACAAACAAATGACCCCCCACCCCACCCAATCACAGACACCCTTCTAGATGTTCTAAAACTCAGTGACCAGTTCCTGGGCAGCATTCAGATTTTCAAGTCTTAGACTGTTTCATGTGTGATTCTTAATTGAGACCATTGCAAAGATGTTCTAATGCCCGTCTTTCCCACTAGGATCCTGAAAAGGACTCTCTCTAATATAAAACAGGATATTAAAAGCAGTTTCTTACCCGTGTGTCCTAAAGCTATCGGTGACATCCATGATTAATTAGTGCACGGGTGATTCTCAGACTGCTAATTGTCATTCTGTGCTACAAAACCATAACCTAGGATTTTTCTTGTCTGCCTTTTGCCCATATGTGCCTGAGTTTTCAGAACTAAGCATTGTTTGCTCCACATGCTTGACATAGATTACATGCCCAGAAACCAGTCTTGCCAAGTAGTTTATATTTTGGGTTTGCTAAATGGTAATACAAAGTCTCTCCATAAGGGTGTAATAAAGGAATTGAATGTATACCATGATACTGTATGTTGAACAGAGGATGAGATTTAGGACTATAGACTGTGGAGTTGGACTGTTCTCAGTGAGACCTCAGTTTCCTACTTAGTGATGGAGTGTCTTATCTTATCAAAAAGCCTTTTCTGTAATGCTGGAATAGTGACAATCGCCTTCCAAGGTTCTTATACACGATTTAGGAGATGGTTTACATGAAAGACTTGTGACAGTGCCCTGCACAGGAGGGACTCAATGAATACTTCCTGTCATGAATGCAAGCGTGAAGAAGTTATTTAGGTCCTCCTTACCACCTTTGTGCACACTTATGTGTTCCACTGGTAGGCTTGCTGAGTTCACTTACTTACTCAGAAAACACCGTCTCTCATGGGTATTAATCATTCACTACGTGCCCAGTGCTTACATGCCCTCTGTTGTGTGTTTGAAGGTAGAGGCTGTGTTTCGTATATCTATGACAAATGTGATATCCATGTCATATGTGACACTGTGACTTGGCTGCTCTTTTGTGTTCTATGGTCACTCAATGTTAATGCTACTTGCTGATCATGATGAACAAATCAAACACTAGCATGTGGTGGAAGACAGTAGGAATCAATATTTGGCATTAACACATATAAGAAGATTCTAAGTCTTCAGGAGAAAAGAACACATTTTTAAAATTTAGAACTGAACTTCACGCCTCATACTGGACAGCCAGATGGTAATCTTACAGTAGATGGATGAAGGACATACATTGTCACTAGGGTGACATGTGTTATAAACCATCACAGATCATTACTCTAACTTAAAGCTTTTAAAAAGTCCCACGAATATTGTTTCTTTTAATTTTTGGTAAAAAAATGCACAATGTTAATAATATATGTTAATTAGTTACTCATCTCATTGATATGATGAAATACCTTGGAGGGAAAAATCAATGTAAGGAAAGGGTTTATTATATCTCGCAGTTCTAGGGTATAGTCCGCTCTGGTAGGGAACGTTTGGGGCAGCTGTGGGGTAGCTGCTCACATTATGTACGAAGTCAGGAAGCAGAGTGATCAATGCTGGGTCTCAGCTCACGTTCTCCCATCCCAGCCTGTGGGATGGCGTCTGTTGACCACTGTTAGGGTGGACCTTCCCACCCCAGTCAACTTAATTTGGTGATTCCTCAAAGGCATGACTAGAGAGCTGTCTTCTGGATGATCCTAGATCAAGCCAAGCTGACAAACAATATGAACGAGCATAGCACATAAATTATAAAGTGAGAGCTGCCAGGGAGGTGGTCCTTCCCCCAAGAAAATTAAGGGAAGTAAGCAAAGCCAGCACTGCAGAGAGGCAATGTGGGCCACCACTGCCATTAGGATGGGGCTGGTGAACTGACAGATTCAGATCATGGCCCAAGAGTAGTGGCTCTCAACCTGTGGGTCATGATCCCTATTGGAATGAACAAACTTTTTGAAGGGGTCACTTCAGAGCATCAGAAAACAGATATTTAAGTTATAAATAAGATTCATAACAGTGGCAAATTTGCAGTTATAAAGCAGCAACAAAAATAATTTTATGGCTGGGTGCTACCATGACATGAGGTATTAAAGGGTCACCGCTTTAGGGAGGCTGAGAACAGCTGCCCTAGAGACTTCGTGCTCGCTCCACTCTGCATACATCTCTCTTTTCAAGTAGCCCCTCCTCCTTTTAGTAATGGGAGTTTGTGGTCTGTGCCACTGTACCTTGGAAGTATGAAATTTTCTTTTGTTTTTCTTTGTTTTACAAAGGATTGTAGGTAAGTTAGTTCTGACTCTTGGCAGAGATTTTGAACTTTGATTTTTCAAACAACATTGGAACTGTTAAGACTGTGGGGGCTCTTGGAGGCTGATTGAGCACATTAAATGTTTGAGTTAACACTGGACATGTTAAAATTTAAGGAGATATGTTTGCCTGTCTTTTGGTAAGTGGTACATTTTAGCCCCTCCCAATTAGCCTCCCCTCATCTCCTCTCCTACTCCCATGCTCAAAGATAGTCTCTTTTTCTTTGATTCTATTTGTTACATATGCATAGACATGTATGCATACATATATATATACAGAGACCCTGAGTCTGTTTTTATTGTTTGTGTGTGCACGGTTTCAACCCTGACAGCTCTGTATTGGAAAACCAATAAGGTAGCTCATCCCAGGGAGAACCAAATTCTCTTTCTCCTAGAAGTCAACAGTTGCTTATAGTCCTTCACCTAGGGGGCACCCTGAGAAATTTCTCCTGATAAGAGGTAGTTTTGATGGTTAGTCTTAACAGCCAACTTGACTGGAGACTAAGCACATGTGAGTGAAGCAGATGAAATAGAAGGAGGAGAGAAGGCAGCCAACCAGCTCCGGCACACCCTTCTTGCCACAGTGCCCTGAAGCCTCCGGAATCATGAACTCAGATGACTGCTTCTACCCTGAGCGTGCTCAGGCATCTTTGCATAGCAAAGTCCAGCTAGCACACAGAAGTATCTTAACAATAACATAGACTATTGTTACTGTGGCTTTTGCGGATGTCAGGGTTGGCGCCTTCATGTAAGGATCAGGCCTACCACAATTTGTTGTAGGACACGTGTATTTCCTGCTCTTTTGCATACATCACTGTGAGTTCTTCCTTGCTTTGGGGAACCTCATGTTCATGACATGTGACACATGAGAGAGTTGCAGGTTCTTTTCGGTTCCAGTCTCTTTCATTTGGGGAAATAGTTGAGAAGAGCCCTTTATGCTTTTTAAAAAAGAGCCTGGGAATTGCTTGCCTGGGTTAGATTTGCTCAAAAAGGGAAAAAGTGAAAGATGAGACAAGCAGCAAACCAGGCACATGTCTGCTTGACTCATCTGCACCCTGGAAAAGCAGCTTCTCCCACGCTATGATGGGCTGCCCATCAATAGGTATCAACTTCCTGACTGTTTACTCTGCTCCTACGCTGTGTAGTCTGAGTGCATTTGGCAGCCCAGTGATGTTATAAAGGTACTGGAATTGATTTCTGTTCTTTTATTTTTGCCAATCTGAAGTTCAGTATTCTCAGAGGTATCGAGCCACAGGGAGCTGCAGTTCTAGCTCTTAGCTATACTCTGCACCTCAGTCCCTCAGGAAGAGTGAGCCTTCTCTCCTGCTGGGGACACCAGAGGGCTGTTTGAGTCACTGCAGAGATGAAGCAAAGGCGCCCCCCTTTTCCTCCTTGCTTTGTCTGAGCTGGTCATTTTGTTTATGCTGAATTTGCTTTGGCTTTCAGAATCTTAGTGGCAAAGTGAAGTGGGGTGGGGTGGGGTGGGGTGGGGTGGGGGAGAGGGTCAGGGGAGTGACACAGAGTAAGAGACAAAGGAAAAGTATCTGTTCACACTGCAGGATCCTGGGGTGCTCTCAGCTTGTTAGGTGGATTTTATTTGAGAACCATCTGCATGCTATGTAAGCTGTGCCACCGCCCGCCATGCTGTAGCAGGTTAGCTAGGGCAAGAGCACAGATAATCCCCACTCCCATCTCCCATTTTCACTTTGGTGGCTGCTAGTTCGACTTCGGTCCTTGTGATAAAGTACACAGATGATAAACTCTCAAGGACAGGTTTGTTTTGGCTTACTGAGTTCACTGGCTGGTCAGTGGTCCCAGTTGGCCTTTGGTCTGTGGCTTTTGGGTCAATGCAGGGGAATCCTCTCAAGTAGTGGTGAGAAACCAGAAAGAGCAAGGCTCACAGTGAGGTCCCAGCATCCCTTTAGGATCAAACCTTTAGTAACTTCTTCCCATTAGACCCCACCTCTTAAAGATTCTCCCACCTCTAGATAATTCGCAGCTGATGACAAACCTTTACATATGGACCTCGGGGAACTTCTCCAAAATCAAATTATAGCAGCTCCCTACGAGAGAGGCAGGGAAGCCTCAGGTACCCTCTTGGAATGACCGTGGGGGTTGCAGGCATCTTCCCATAGCCTGTCACTGAGAACAAAGAATAGTACTGGGTCCAGTGTAACTGGGAGGGATTTGACAAGTGGAAGGACACGTGAGTGGTAGAGAAACATCCTTGTAATCAGAACTATTCATTGGCCATCAGCATCTCCTATCCATCCCACTATGCAGATGGGAGACTGAGTGGTGTTTGGGGGATCTCCAGTGGCTCAGTCAGACACAAGACCAGACTGTTTCCAGGCTCTGAGCTGAAAATGCCTGTGCTAGCTTTATGCAGTTGCTGACCCGTTCCCGCTGGTGGGCACTTTGATAAATCATTTCAATTAGAAGCAGATGTTATCATGCTACACACAGAGATGCATCTTCTCGAGGTTCCAAACCAGTGAGGTTGCTAGTTATGACTCCCAGTCGGTGTGTGGTCAGTGCTGGCCCGACCTCTCACATAAACAAACAAGCTCATAGCAACATTAGCTTTGGTGTTTCAGGAGAGCTGAGTACATAGTTGTGTGTACTCCTCAGACATAAGATCCATCTTGTTTGGAAAATAGGCAGGGGAAAGTAAGGTGTTGGGTTTTTGTGCAGAGTAACCAGCAAATAACACAACAAAGGGAACTCTAGGAATCTCCATCTGGGAAGCAATCACTGATACAACCTTCCTCACTCCATGACACCTGGCTGAAACCATCATAGTTTGGGGACCTAAACTTGCACGAGGAGGCATTCCCATGTCATTTCTCCCCTATTTAGTATTCATATGGCTTTTGTTTTCTCATAATGACTTCTACTTGGCAATAAAATCAATATATGCAAATTCTGCATGAGGCTGGGGAGGATATTTAAAGGTATAAGGATTATATACAACCACTTATAGCACTTTTGTTGAAACCTTTGTGTGTGTGTGTGTGTGTATGCACATGCACCCCATGCCTTGATTAGATGATCTATACATTTTGCTGCAGAACAAATAATTTTCAGCTTCAGGGTATTTCATCAGGAGTTCATGGGGGTAGATACTTGCTGAGCCAACCTGATGTTTTTTGAGTTCTGTCCCTGGAATCTATGTAAAGGTGAAAGGACAGAACTGACTTCAATTCACAACTTTTTTTTAGACTTCCACAGACACATATAACATGTATCGCCCATATATACACAACAACAATAATGATTAATAAACAATTTTGTAAGAATTTCTCTATGTAATTAAATATTATAAACACAATTTTAAAAGTGTGTGTGTGTGTGTGTGTGTGCGCGCGTGTGTGTGTACATACATGAGTAGTGCAGGTTCCCCTGAAGTCTAGAGGAGGTTGGATTTAGTGGTACAGTTACATGTGGTTTTGAGCGCCCCAATGTTAGATGTGGGTGCTGGGAATTGAACTCGGATCTCTGCAAGAACAGTGGGAACTCTTAACTACTGAGTCATCTCTCTAGTCCCCTAATCACTGCTTTTAAAGGTAACCATTTTCTGTTGTGTAAATGTATTATATCTGTATGGCCATTTCCTCACGGTAGAATTTGAACAGTTTTGACTTTTATGGTTCTTATGCATATGAATAGCATGGCATCTTCTTTTACACCTATGAACCTTTTTTTTTTTTTTTTTTTTTTTTTTGAGTAGTAAAGTATTTTCAGCTCTTAATTTTTCAAATCAGTCTTTCCCCTGAGATCTTGGATTTAGAGCAAACATGAAAAGAAATAAGATAATGAAGAAAGTTGGGGCATGTCAGTGATAACAAAACTGCAAAAGTCTGTCTTTGTTTTTCTTCTTCCTTTGTGTTCACAAATACCGGAGAGCCCAGGGAAGGAGCATAAGGGAATGATAGTTCCTACTTTATTAATTTGAAAATTTATCTTTTACAGTTGTGTGTGTGTGTGTGTGTGTGTGTGTGTGTCTGTGTGTGTGTCTGTGTGTGTAGGTAAGAGGATAACTTGCAGGAATAAATTCTCTCCTTCTACAATATGGATTCTGGGGTTGAGCTCAGGTGGTCAGGCTGGGTGGCAAGCTGGTACTTATTTATCTGTTTATTTATTTTAGGTTTCTACTTTAATATATATCCCACAGAGCCTGGAGCCTGTGACTGTTTCTCACAGTTAAGAGAAGAGAGATAGACCACTTGGCTGACAAAAAAGACCAAGCTAGTAGTGGCTGAGCTGATGGGACTTGAGAGGTATTGCATTCCAGCGTGTGTATGTGTGCATGTGTTCTGTGGGTGGGCAAGGGGACATGGCTTAGGGGAAGAGCGCTGGTCACTTGGAGTTTGGGACAGCCCCTATGCTTTAATTGCTGTTCCATCCATGAAAACAATAGCATAGAAATTTCTACTCTGCAGAATCCAAAGCTTATTTAGAGTCCCATGGAATTCATTCTTGCATCCAGATGTGTAATGTCACAAGTGTCCATCCCATCCATCCATGTGTGTCCACTAAACAACAATCTTAACACCAGATGAATAAACAGAAGTAGTAACTGCTACCAGAGGTTCCCAGTCTCAGCTCTGTCTCCAGTATGGAGCTCGATCACAGCTGAAGCACACACCTTCGTGGTCTGGAAATACCTGATGGATAGGCAAAGCTGGATCATGCTTCGTCCTTATTTGATCCACTAATAGAAAGTCATAAGGACAGCCTGGGTCTTAGGGCCCTTTCTGGGTTGGTGGCTGGCCCTAACTGTAATGGTCCACTCTTAGGTCTAATTCCTAAGTGCCTGCCTTTCCTTTCAGTCTGCACACTCTTTCCCAGACTTTTGACTATAAGACTATGCAGGGATTCCCACATTCCTTGTTACAATGGGAATGTTTTTCTTTTTAAATTTTAACTCACTCAGTTTCTAATCCACTATGAAGCAGCTGATTATCAACAATTCAATGCTATTTTACTTTGGGCAGAAGTGTTTTTGGAGGCTATAATTTTTGACCACTACAAAATTATATTTGTTTCAAATTCCCGAAACAATCAGTGCATATAGCAAGCAACAGTATAGCTAAGCACACACATATGTGAGGACATAACTGCGCTATTCAGTAAAGCATGTGTTTGAGACAGACCTATCTTTATATAAGAGACGGCCATCATTATTGTCTATGGGCCTGGGATTGGTTTAGATAACACTTGCAAAGATTCTGACATTCTGAGCAGTTAGAATGTGTCACACTGTGAACTAAAACTTTAATTCCTACTTAGTATTTGAAAAAGCCATGGATGAGGGTGAGGTGGGGGGGTGAGGAAGTGGCCATGGGGGGGGAAGTTAAGTCATTTTTCCAATGTTGTACAACCATAGAGAAGTCTAAAGATTATATTCTTCACCAATTGGTGGTCTTCCTTTTTATCTATCTATCTATCTATCTATCTATCTATCTATCTATCTATCTTCTTTGTGTGGTGCTTACAAACTTGTCAGGCGTTCAGCCCCACGCTGCCCCTCAGCTCTTCCAACTTGTATTTTCTAAAGATGAT
Organism: Arvicanthis niloticus; assembly: GCF_011762505.2. Classification (NCBI taxonomy): domain Eukaryota; kingdom Metazoa; phylum Chordata; class Mammalia; order Rodentia; family Muridae; genus Arvicanthis; species Arvicanthis niloticus. The sequence continues at coordinate 70,389,925 of NC_047671.1, read as the reverse complement.
ACTTAGTGAACACCAATAAGTCATTATTTCATTTAGTATTCTCAGACTTTTTCATTTATTAATGAGAAAAATCAAGGCTCACGTGGATTAAGAGGATTGTTTAGGGCATTTGTCTGTCACTTGTTAGATCAAGAGCTTAATCCAAGTCCCAGTTACTGTAGCGTCTATGGGATCCTAGGGTGTAAGTCTCACAGGGAGCCTAATTTATTTGAAACACTCTTGTTTCCTCAAAACCAATCAATGCATAGGGTTTTAGACTTGAGAAACCCTTGGAATGGAATTAATTTAGGATTGGGTAGGAAACAAGCAAAGAACTAAAAAACCTGGGCTGGGAAGAGAGAAGAATTTATTCCCTAGCCTAATTTTCAGATGATGTGAAATTCTTTTTTTTCTTTCAATCAAATTCAGAGCATGCCCCATTTATTTTCAAACCTGGCTGCCATATCCTCTCTCATAGCGATTCACGTTTTAATGTTTGCTCAAGATCACAAAATACTTTTTGCATAGTATTTTAAAACTGTAAGCCAAAGCGTCTTGGATCTCTCCCTGGGAAGAGTGGGGGTGGGGAAGTGAGGCTTTCCTAAAGGACAGAAAGATAGTTTCAGGAGCCCTGACACAGGAGAAGATCCAAAGAAGTAGGACACCCTGGAGGGCATTTGGCATATAACGAGGTTGAGCTAGATCCCAAACGAAGCGAAATCAAAGCAGCCTGGCCTCACATCAGAGATGGGAGTCTGCCTGGAGCTGACAGTGCCCAAGCTACAGCAGGGCTTAATGACAGCGAAGGAAATGGAGACATTCCTCAGCTCTTCCACCTTCTTTTTTTCAGACTTAAAGATGCTAAGTTAGGTAGAGGGAGCACAGGGGCTGCATAGTACTGCTCTCAGGCGGTTTGAAGTCAGTGCACCCCCCAGACGTGCAGTGATGGCTATGTTCCTTTAATCACATTAGCCTGTGGACTTGCAGAGCTCCCCAGAATGCAGAGCAAAAAAAGCTCAATTTGGTGGTGGGATTGTGATCCCAGCTCTGGAGAGTCGGAGAAGGTGAGATCCTGGAGACTCATTAGCCTATTTAGGTGAGTTCTGGACCAATGAGAGACTTGTCTCAAAAATTAGGATGGATGGTATTTGAGGAATGACAGTTGGGGTTGATTTCTGATCTCTATATGCATGTGCATACATGTATGTATGTATTGTCCCCCCTACAAGTGCACTTCCATGCACACAGATAATAATGTGCTTATATGAACACACACACGCGCGCGCGCACACACACACACACACACACACACACACACACACCATTTATCCCAGACTGCAGCCCAACACCAAATGTCTTAATACCCTTTTATGGTGCCTCTTGCGTCAGGATATCCCTTTACCTTTGACTAATGACAGTTTGAAATTACTCTTCACATAAACAATCATGATTCTTAGCTTGGGAAGCACCAGGGCCTCATACATAGAGATTTTTGACTCAGTTGTTCTTGAAAGTCCTAGACTGAATCTATTTTACCTACTCCTCACATGGTTCTAGTGGGCATCCAGGACTGGGGCCCCTGTCTCCTTTGGGGAAAGGACTGTCCACCGTTATTCTCACCTGTTTCCTGTAGCATCCCCCCTGCCTTGTAGGGGTGACCCCATGCCTGAGCAGAGAGGCTTGAAGTATAAAGATCATTTGCTTCCACACTATTTTGAGTGATTTCTCGTGTTCTTCACTGTCATGCATTTTAGATACAGGATCGCTTTTGACCTATTGATTTCACAGAGCATGGTTCCAGAAGTGGTGATGCTCTCGCGGTCCTGTAGGAAAGCATGGTAATCTTGCAGCTTAGCAGAATAGACTAGCCTCTGGCTGTGACCTCCGCAGGAAACTCCCCTGTCAGGAGACATACAGCTGAGAGAACACATGGGCATATTTTCATCCATCCACCTGTAAAATTAAGGGAGGGAAAACCTTAATCACTGTTTGGATGGGTTTCATGAAATCTCTGAGAGAATCCCACTGGTCATTAATTAGTCTTTTTGCATTACTGTAATTATGCTGTGCTTTCTGCTTTGTCCAAGTGGAGTAATTTGGGCAGCTTGACCAGAATTATCTAGTTAGGATTGTTAGTTCTTAGTTTCTAAACACAGAAACTGTCTACCTCGTGGGCTGTCTGTTGAACCACAAGGAAAAAAAAATGCTTTTTTGACATAAGGACAGAAACAAAACCATTGTTAGATCTAAAGCCTTATTACCTGACTCTTTTGTAGTATTTTGGACATCTGAATAATAATAAGCTCATTTCAAAACACAGCCCTAATCCATGTTTAAAACAGTATGTGGTTAGAAATGGTGGCATACACCTGAGCAACTGTACACAGGAGTTGTAGACGGGGGACAAAAGCCATAAAAGCCACCATGGGGAGACCTATCGAAACAAACAAACCATAATTTAAAAGCCGCAGTGCACGTGAGGTGCTGGCAGTGTATCACAGTGCTTGAAAGCTTGCCTAGTATGTGTGAGGTTCTGGATTCAATTCTTAACACAGCGAACCAAACACACAGAGCGAAAGAAGAAAAGAACTAAGAACCCAAACGCAAACGTTTCTGTGTGGCTGGGATGGCTTAGTTGGTAAATGCGTGGTGCACAGCATAAGGTCCCAAGTGTCTGTCCTTTCACCTGTGGAAGAAGCGGGGTGTGTGACATGTACATGTAACTCTGAAACTGGAGAAGAAAGCAGGGGATCCCTGGGGCTCACTGGCTAGCTAAGTCCAGTCAGTTGGTGAGCAAGTTCCAGAATCGGTGAGAGACCCTGGCTCATAAAGTAAGGGCGGTGGGAAGAATGGAGAGACGGCTCTGTGGGTAACAGTATGAAAGGACCCGAGTTTGGTGACCAGCACCCACACCCAGCAGCTCACAACTACCTGTGAATCCAGCTCCAGGGTATCTGTTCCTGACCTTTGAGGGAACCTATACTCATGTGCCCATAATCCCTTACATACAATTAAAAATAAACTAAATCTTTTAAAAAGTAAGGTGAAGAAGTGATTGAAGAAAGTATCGTAATGTGAAACCTTTGGTTTCCACACATGCCTGCATGATTGTGCCTGCACAAACACATGAACAGAATACATGTACACCCCCCACACGCATACACATCCCAATACACCCCTCCCCCGCATACACATACACACATCCCAGTACACTCTCCCACACACACATACACACATCCCAATACACCCCTGCCACACACATCCCAATTAAAATATATATGATGTATAATATGTAATAAAATATTTATAGTTACCTTCATAGGATTTCTAAGTAGATAACAAAACATTATATACATCATATAGATTCTATACAAGTCTGACAAAAATCAGCCAATATGTATTACCCTTCAGATATTCAAAAGTAATATACATACATAATTTGGACAGTAGCATTTATGTAATTTCCAGTTCAAAGATGCCAGTGTTTGGCACTAGAGATGTAGAGCTCTGGCCCATCATGGTAGGCATGGGTACAGCCCCACGCTTCAAAAGCCAACTGCTAATAGTGGGATCTTCTCCTTGTTTTTCAGGGACCCTAACTTTACCCACCTCAGTCCATATGAGACTGTGTATTTCTTGTATACAGACCATTTCTTTGTTACATTTCATCCGAATTGGAGAAGGGAATAGGCTATTTCCACTGAAGGCAATGAATAAGTTGATGGGAAATGGAAGAAGAACAGAGAAGAATAGAGAAGAATTCTCTTCTAATGAGATTCTTATGGCCAAGTCACTCTCTCAAATCCAGGCAATGTCAGCCACAGGCCAGGGAATTGCTTCCTCAATGGATGATGTAGGATTCTCTGCGCTTACTGGACTGTTGCTGAGGCAACACCTCCCTTACATACCTTTGGTCATTCTGGGATGAGGCTGAGCTGAGATCCCTTAACTTTGGCGTCCCTGTTTGCTGTGCCTAGCTCCTCACTTGCCTCTGCCTCGGAGCCTGACATTCTCTGCCTGCCCCCTTCCACCTTGAGCAGCGGCACAGTTCGGTTCAGGTTCACGGGAGCTTCAGGAGCCCCAGGTTGCATCCGCTGTGCTGAGAAACTTGGAGCACTTTCTCCGGAGATGTGGGGCGAGAGAGGGCGGAGGCACCTCCCCTGCTGGGTTAAGGGCTGCCTCCTCCTTTCCCAGCAGGAAAGAAAAGAGCGGGTTGGGGGTGAGAAAGCAGTTTTTTAGCTACTGCTGCATGTCAAATAGGGCTTCCTATTGTTTTGTTTACCCTATTGGCTAATTCTAAGATTTTTAGTTCCAGGAGGGTTTTGCCAGGTGGCAAATATTCTAGGTGATTCAGAGAGCAGCGGCGTGGAAGGGAGAAAGAGCGCCAGTCTCCGTCTGCACCACTGCAACCTTGACTTTTATTCTCTATCATCCCTCCTCTCTTTGATATCCTTATTTTCAAAAAGACCAGGAGAATGCCTGAAACGGGCTGCGTGGACAGGTTGAGGCTAAGAAAGCAGTTTCCTTAGCAACTGTAGCCGCACAAAGGGCTGGCGCATCTTCCTCGGCTCATTTTTCATTTCTTTTTCTTTTCTTTTCTTTTTTTCCCCCAGCTCCAGAAAGGAGGTCAGGTGTTCGGCGCTAAGTTCACACTGTGGTTTTGCTTGAGGTACCTTCTGCATCAGCACCGGGGAAAGCAGATCACTGTGCACTACCCTGGCTGCCTTTGTTTATTTCAGTTAGAAATGAGCACACACCCAGTCACACTTTGCAATGGGTTCTTCAATGAAATAGAATATTTATTGTGTTTGTGCAGAGTTCAAAACTGAAGGCATAAAAGCCAAGGGCAGCATCAGTCACACACATGCAGGGGTTTTAACCAGAGCACATCTGACTTCGAAGGTATATCAGAATATTTCTGGTAATGGAATATAGAGTCTTACTTAAAAAAAAATTCCTCAGATTAGTCCTCTACTAATTTGATTCTTTTTATAAAATTATATGCAAGACCTAAACCGGAAGCTTATGGTTAATTTCAAATTTCAAATTAAATTCAACAATATTTATTGCAACTCTGAATCCCTGAGAACTGCAGGGGATAAACAGATGTGTTGGATGGTCTTTGCCCTCAAGGAGTTTCGAATTTAGTCCTGGGAATAAGACAAATATAGTGTAATTACAACCAAAAGGGAGAAAGTGATAAATGGCGGCGGGCAGCGGTTATCGACCTTGACTGAAGATTGGAATCACCTGGAGAGCTATGAAAAACGCCAGCACTGGGGCTTCTCCCCCGGGGTTCTGATTTAATTGGTCTGGGATAAAGACTAGGCATTGGGGGTTTTTAGCAAAGCTTCCTTGTGACTCCATGTGACGCCAAGGTTAAGATCCGTATAGCGAAGAGTCTCTAAGAACGTCCAAGAGGCTGAGGTTGGTTGAGTTTAGAAGAGGCTTATTGTCAGGGCGTATTTAAGAAAGGTCTGGGAAAGTGTGAGGTGACAAGCAGCAGGGATGTGTGAATAAAGGCAGGGATGGAGGAGTGTGTGAGTGAGATAAGGCACCAAGCTGGGAAACTCGGAGGGGGCGGTAACCTGAGCGTGGAGCAGTCCCAACGTCAACGCCAGCATGGACTGACATGAAATCAAGAGGTCAGGAGACCCTGAATTGGAGGCCGAGCTTTGTCCCTGTTAGGCTCTTCTGTGTTTCAACTGTACCTGAGATTCCCGAGTTGTGATGAGAAATCCAGCAGAGAGAAGTTAAGAAAAACAAAAAACAAAACACCTTCTTTTTTGGAGACCGGGGTTGTATGCAGTAGTTAAGACTGGGCTCAAACTTGCTGTGTTTGACTTTGAACATCTGACCCACTGTGTCTACCTTCCAAGGGGACAGCATTACAGACATGTGCCACTGCTATAAGTTTATGCAGTGCTGTGAACCAACCCAGGGCTTCATGCATTTTTTTTACTGAGTACATCCCCAGTCAAACCCACCCCTCAAGTGTATTAATGAGAGAAGGAGGTGGATTTAATATTTGACAACTTAGGAAATAACTTGTTTATTTAATTTGATTAAACTCTGTTTCTAGTTGAGGAACCCATAGAGGGAACTGACCTGGCTGTCCTGGAACTGTAAACCAGGCTGGCCTTCAACTCAGAAATCTGCTTGCCTCTGCCTCTCAGAGTGTTAGGATTAAAGACATGTGACATTATACCTAGTTCTAAAGCAAATAATTTCAACCAAAACATTAAGATTTCAAGGTGAGGGGCTGGAGAGATAGTCCAGTGAGAAGTCCAGAGTACTGATTACTCTTACTGAGGATCCAAGTTTGGTTCCTAGTACCCACATGGTAGCTCACAATCGTCTGTAACCCCATTTCCAGGGGACCTGGCTTCTTTTTTCAGGCACCAGACATGTGCATGGTATGCATACATACATACAAACACTCATAATCCATACACATTAAATACATTTTAAAAATCTCTTTTAAAAAATCAAGGTTGAGAAAGAATATGGAGATATCAGCAGAAAGTTCTGTCTAGAAGAGAGAATCTGAAGCCAACAGAAGAGGCAAGATCAGCCTTAAGGACTAAGAAGATCTACTCATTTTGAGGCACAGAAAGGCCTTGTGGAGATGTCACCATCACAAGACTGTCAGTGGGCTGCCAGGTGAGGGTGAACTGGAGGTCCTTGGCAGTGCGGCTTGTCTGTAAGATGGGATGGTCACTGAAGACCGTGTGTGGGTGGAGGCAGGCAGGCCTCATGTCAAGAATGAATGGCTGTCAAGGAAGTTGTATTGAACTCTTTCTCTGGATTTGATGGCTTTCTAGGTTCTAGTACTCAGTCATATCTTACGTACTGAAGCACAAAATAAATGCAGTAAAAAAGAAAAACGAGATTATTTTGTTCCTGGAGATGGGTCAAGTGAGCTTTTGATAAACAGTATTGAAGCAAAGCCAATGGGGAAAATGACATTCCATAACATGTCCTTGAAAATATAAAATAAATATTCCCCTAACAAGGACACAATTCTAGGCAGTGGTGTTAGTGAGTGTCATTAATCCCTGCACCTGCAAGGCATTATAAGCAGATCTCTGTGAATTCCAGGCCAGCATGATCTACATAGCTAGTTCCAGGACAACCAAGGCTCCACAAGAGAAACCCTGTCTCAAAAAACTAGAAATAAATAAACAAATGGATAAATAAATAGGTACCCAATTCATGTTGTTCCCGTTGTTTAAGTCATTTGTAAGTGAGTACCAGTGTGCCATGTGTTGTTGCATGTGTATCACATATATTGTGTGGATCACAGGTGTTGTACAAATCAGGAGACTGAGAGTGAAGGAGATGTGCAGATGGAAAAAGAAAAAAAACTGAGATCCCCTTAGTGATCACAGACAGAACACTCCAAGCTATTCAGTAGCTCTGCTCCTCAGTAGGACTACCCAGTAGCATCATGCCTCCCAGGATCCCCCTACTTACCCAGAAATAGAGAGTCAATGAGCAGGGACAGATTCTAGCAACAGAAAAGAAGTGTTTTATGTATTATTCACTAATCTCCAGAGTGCATGTTCTTTTTGGAAAAATGCCTGGACGTGTTCCCTTTCTTCACGTAACTGTACTGATCCAGACATGTGCACATATGTTTCTGACGGCTGCAGTAGAGCATAGAATGGCACTCCCACATCTTCTAGACCACCTCCCTTCAGCACAGGGATGCTGCCACAGCATCTATGATGAGCGTTCCTACCTAGAGAGGGTATTTGTCTTACTTGCCAACTAAGGTAACACATTGATTCTTTATAGTCTTCAGGAAGCACCCTCCTTTGTTGAATTCTTTCTGTAACATTAATCTTGTACCTGGGCCCAGGTCCTCCCTCCTTTACTATTCTCTTCCATCTCTGTCCACTACTGAATTTATGTTCTATTACTCAAGTCTTCCTGTTTATTGATGGGTATGAGAAAACAAAACAAACAATTTCTTCTGTTGTGTGATAGACGATATGAAGGTTCAAGCGGAGGATGCATGTCTTTTTAAGAAATCTCTGAAGCCACAGCACGGCTCCTCTCACTTTCTCATTAGTCCTAGCAGAAGTCTTGGCTGTTTCTTAGTGGATTCCCTGATTTAAGTGGTCTAGTGCATGCCAATGCCCTGTTCAGGGAAGTTTCTTCCTGAGACGGGCCAGTCTAGATTGTGCAAGTGAAACCATCATGCCCTTCAATGATGAATCGAGGGACATCTACACCATTGGAAAATCAGATGTCTATCACTTCCAGAGCTTCCTTTGTGTCCAAGGCTCAGAGCCCTTATTTTTATCTAAAGAAGGGACTATCCTACATGTTTACAATGTGATAGAACCCTGTGACAACTGCAAGTGAGTTCATTTGAATGGACTTTCCTTATTTTGTCTTTTTTTTTTCAGAGCTGAGGACTGAACCCAGGGCCTTGTGCTTGCTAGGCAAGTGCTCTACCACTAAGCTAAACCCCCAACCCTGGTCTTTTTGTTATTTTGTCTTTTTTTTTTTTTTTTAATGGACTTTCCTTTAATAGGTTTCTCTATGAACTTCTTTTCCTGACAAGCTTTGAGTGCAGTTCTTTCCCATGAAATGAGATCATCTTTGTTTTATTATGCATTTCTGTGATGCACATGTATGTGTGTGTACATTTAAATAAATAAATACACACACACATATATATATGTGTATGTATATATATAGATACACACATATATATGTGTGTGAATATATATGTTTGAGTGTACACATATGTTCATGTGTGAGGAAACCATGAAAGCAGTAATTGTCAACTGGACAGAATGTAGAACCTCCTGGGAACTGGGCCTCCGATCATGCTGTGGAAGATGATCTTGATTGCATTAACTGAGGTGGGAAGACTGGCTCCCTGTAGATGGCACTCATCCCTGACTGGAAGTATGTGAGTAAAGAAAGGGCATTAGCAGCATTGGCCTTCCTTGTTCTCCATGCTGACTGTGGGTGTGATGTGACTAGCTGCTTTAAGTTCTTGCTACCCTAAATACCCCATCACAATGAACTAGACTCCTGACCCATGAGTCAGGGTAAACCCTTTCTTCCTTGATTTTGTCAATTTCTTTTCTAATCATGACAACAGGAAAATAAAGCAGGATACCTCCTGAGCCATCTCCCCAGCCCAAATATCTTTTAATAATTTCTACTTCTAAGAGGTGAATTTGAATTCTGCAGCACATATCTGTAAGAATAGGTCAATTCAAATCTAGACAGTATTTGAAATATATCGTTTGGGAACTGATGATACAAAAGGGGAAGAAAATAGAATGAGCATCAGACAAGTTAGACCAGGACCCACTGCTGACTTCTTCTATGGGACAGCAGCAGAAATTCCTAAGCTCAGCATTTTGTGCTTAGCTTTTAATTTCTGGGTTCTTTAGAGTCCCGGGAACATCTGGTTACCTGTTTTCAGTTGCCACTTTTGTCCCTTAGGGAATTAATATTGTTATTTTTGTCCATAATGACTAAGAAATATGCAAATGAGACATAGGATATTTTATTCCCCCATAGAATATTTCAGGATATTATTTCTTGAGTCTTATGTAAGTCTGAAGATAGTGTGATTTGGTGTAAGATCAAAATATCATTCTCTGCATCTAAACAAATCTCGTTCCACGATGCATGCTGGCAGGCAGTTCAGTGAGTATCACTTGGCTGGTGTGAATCCCATGGTAGCACTTGGGCCCTCGGTACCAAGTCCATTTGTAACAAATTTTTTGTCACTTCTTTGCAGCTTCTCTGTCAGTCTAGTTACTGATTGTTCGTCTTGGCTCTCTTAGCAGAGAGTTTATGTCCATTAATGGTAGAAGTTTTATGTATAAATAATTCCTGGCATGTTTTTCAGGTGCGGTGCTGACACTGAGCTGATCTGGTGGTGTTTCTTCTGCAGTTTAGACCAGTTCATGGAACAAAGACAATACGAAGTGCCCCATGTCCTGCCCTTTAGTTGTAGTAGAACCCTTTCTACCATTTTAATGAAAAGGCAGTTCAGTGGTGACAGGTATCCAGATGCTCGGATACTGGGCAGGGTGAGAGCAAAGGAAGGGCTGCTGTTAACAGGCATGTGGAATGAGTGACCGTGAACAGGAGCAGAGGTGGATGAGGCTGAAAACCAAAGAGCTTAGATTTTGGGCAATAGTAAGAAAATCAGTCTCTCTCCTTTAATCTCTCTATTGACCTTTCTGTCCCTGACTTTATGATGGCAACTCATAGTATTTGGGGTGAGACATGTAGAATTATTACTTGTGGATATAAATTGACTCAGGAGAGGCCTTTTACAAAGGCTATTTCCAATACTATCTTTTCTACAAAGCCTTTCCTTCAAAGGTGGACACTCTCTGTCTTTGGGTTCCCAAAGAACACTTAGTGTTTCCACTTTCCTTGGCTGTTGTTCCTTGTAAATCTTCCTGTCATCTTTGGAGTGGCACACTCCAAGAGGAGGAGGGTCAAGGGGAAGTTCCAGAAGCTTGAGTCTAGGTACAAGGAGTAGAACCTGAGTGGTTGAGGTTGGGGAGAGGCATGCTTGGAAAGCTGCTGTCTTGCTTGCATGCTCAACAGCAGATCTGCTACAGAGTCAACTCTGAGGAAGCAGATGGTCCTGTGTTGTGATAGGGGAATGTTCTCCTCAGAGAGGACATAGCTGTGTACCTTTCTAAGACACCGTGAATGGGTAATCTTCACAATGTCCTTAGTGTTTGTGAACAAAGGCAGGCACTGAGGAAGAAGGTTACTCTGGGAGAAACATTTAGGCTCCAAATACCAAAGGCAGGGACAAAGACAGCTAGGAGGACAAGGACTTCTCTATTCTATCAGAAACAGAGGTCAGGGTTTGAGTTGTATCTTGTGTTATAAGGCCTGTGACTAGCCCTTTCTGTGGGTAAAATCCTCCAGAGTTAGCAGATAATATTCTGTCTCTTCCCTCTGGATTTCTAATTCCTCTCAATTACATTCATCTGTGATCGTTCAATAAAGAGAGGAACCTTAATTCATTCACTCCTTGGCTCAACTCAACACCTGATGTGGGAAGACTTGATGATCCAAGTTTATCAGAGACTTGGGTCAACAGACTCTCAGAGTTAGATGAAAGTTAACAGATTGAGTTGTCTGAGGAGTCCAGAGAGCATGTTAGAGGCTTGTGAGTAGTCTTAATCTCCCTGTGGGTTTCTGCATCTATGATTTTATATCTATATATCTATGTATCTATATATCTATATGTGTGTGTGTGTGTGTGTGTGTAGGTATATAATATAGTATATGTGCCATACTATGTAATTGTATAATGTGTGTGTGTGTGTGTGTAATTGTGTCTTATGGAGAACATCTGCCATGAAGATATTAACCCAGTCCTCTGCATGAGAAAGGAGGAATCTATAAGAGTTATGCAGACTGGTGTATTTTTCCCCCATGAAAAGTCCTGAAAGTAACTGTTCTGATAAAGGGACTATGTGTGTGGGGATATGTTATGAAGTGTGTGTGTGTGTGTGTGTGTGCAAGAGAGAGAGAAATAGAGAGAGAGAGAGAGAGAGAGAGAGAGAGAGAGAATATCAGAGACAGAGATCGAATGGCGAATAAGTATGAGAAGTTTTTAGAGCTTGAGAAGTCACTAATCACAGACTTGTACATAACTGAAGAGGAAGAAAGATCTCTATCTTGTCATCACCTGAGACAGGTAACCATGGCTGATGTGGCTGATGCACATGTCTGTGAGAATGTTTCCAAAGAGGCTCAACTAAGGAAGGAAGACTCATGCTGAATGTGAGAGTCCCACCTCATGGGCCCGTGCCCAGTCTGAAAGGAAAGAAAGAAAAGACAGAAGAACTAAAGAAAGCAAGAAGAACAGCTTTTTCTTCTCTGCTCCCTGACTGTTGGTGGGATGTGAGCAGCCTCCTCTTCTCTGCTCTCTGACTGTTGGTGGGATGTGAGCAGCCACCTCATGGTCCTTTTGCTTCCTCCCTGCCATGATGGGCTGTAGCTTGCCAGGCCTTTGGACAGAGCAACCAGAAAGGCAACTAATACATGAGCCGTACATCTAGGTCCTCTTTGGTAGTTCACCAAGAAATAAAACGTAGGAGCTGAGCAGACATTAAAATCTTATCGGAAACTTTATCATGCTTTCTTTAAGTTCACACAACTTTGTAATAACAGCAAATTGAGTTCATACAATTTTAGTATGTATTTTTACATATATGCTAAAATCTTTAGCAACAGTAGTTTGAAAAACTGTCAATGTTTTGACTATGTTTGAATTTTATCATGCATTTTATTTAAATATAGTAAGATATGCCATAAATACCATACATACTGAGGACAGTGGAGATTTTCCACTGCAAGCACAGTTATTTCTATTTTTGACCAACTGTTCTCTGTTGGGTCATTTCAAATATATCAATCACACCATAGTATCTAGTGTGTACACAAGGTTTGCAAGTTTACAGAAGACAAAGAAATAGAAACATTCTTTTTCTCTAGAAAAACAATGTTTTTCTAGGAAAAAAAAAGAATATTAAGAGCAATTTGGTTATTCTGACGGGCAAAATAATTTTAGCCTGATCTAAACTGTGGATAACTTTAAAATTCTGTTCTGCCACAGAAGTAAGAAACTAAATGTCTTTAACCAGACCAACCTGTCCATTGTCAAATCTAATAGCCCAAACCAAAATGTTAAAGGCATTTCTCCATATTCTTCCAAGAAACTATTATTTATCTATTTCATATGAAGCTTTTTTCAAAGATACGCTGACTAGTGTGGGCTTAATATGGGTTCGTTCCCTTATGCACTAAGCAATAACTAAAAAAGAAGAAAGACTAAATGTATTCATTGGGTGTTTGAACCATATAACATGTGTCTCTTTTACCCTCTACTGGACATAAAAATACACTCTACCTGGTTTGCTGGATTCTCCCATGTCCACCTTCCTGGGATCTCCTGAGAAGCATCTTTAGTTAATACGGGGTGTGCTCTAGGGTGACCTTTCCTCTTCTGACAACCCCGTTTTATTTATAAAACGTCAGATGCTAGAACATAGAGAATCTATCCAATCTGATTTCTGACCTCCACGCATCCTGGGGTCCACTGCCTTCAGAAACTCCATTTTGTACTAGCAATCCCCTCATCTCTCACAGACAACCTCTCTTTGTCCCTCCTTCCGACAATCTGTCAGACACTCACTGATTTTTCTTTGCTGGCAAGGCACTGTTACCAGTAATTGCAGAAACCATTAATAAAGTGGGTGGGAGGGGGCGAAGGGAAGGGGGAAGCGAGGCACACAGGGAATGAGTACTGTACATAGCCCACGGGCTTTTCCCTCCCACACATACGATTCTCTGTTCCCCGCCTCACATGGGAAAATGTTGTCCTGCCGAAAAGACACCTTAAAGGCAGTGCTGCCTCTGAGATACCACATATGCATATTAATAACACACACTTTGTAGTGCCTAGAGTTGTTTTTAATGAAGCAAGCTGAAATATAGCAGCGAGTTTCTCATCTTCTGAGTGTTGCAGATGATCTCCGAGTATGGAGTGGTGTGGCTTCTGCCCCAAAGAGAGATGAAAGGGGCAGGAATGGGAGTTCTTTCGAACAGAAACGGGAGGGAAGGCGGCATTATTGGTTACAATGTGTCCATCTTACGGAAAAAAAAGACTTTGGGAGAGTTTCAGCCTGAGATGTCAGTGTGAGACTAGGCAGAAGGTCCCACAGATAAGAGAAGGCTCTGGAGAGACAGAGGCAGATAAACTGTTTAAGGACAGGTATTTAAAGAGATGTGAGGGTTCCTTTGAACTCTGGGTGGGTTTTCTCTGTGTCACCTGTTGCCTTCTCATTTTCCTGTGTGAATTAACTTGTTTGAGGGAAACTGGCCATTTCTGCACTGGCTGAATGCTGGATGAGGCTTTTAGGAACAACATGAGATAGTTCTCCTACCCAGTTTCCACTCCCTGGGCCCAATGCTCTGCTACAAAGGAACACTTCGTGCTGTGGAATTGAAGACTGAGCAAAAGTGGGCGGTTGATTCTGACTTGTTTTCTTTAGACTTGTGCAAGGTACAGGTGTGGTCTTTCAGGAAGACTTGTTAGCTCAGTTAGGACACACTGCTAAGGACACTGTTTCCTGGCTCTCCCTGTTTAACTCCCAGTTTAACTGGTAGAAGTGTAGCTGGATTTACCTACTTTGCAGGTTCTTCTCTTTCCACTCTTTATCTCCCCAGTTTTATCCCCTATTGCAAAGTAGGAGAGAAAGAAGGATGGGGGAGGTTAAAAAGACAGATTTGTGAATCTAATTTCCTACTTCTTGTTTCTTTTTTGAGCACCATTCCTACCAAACCAAAGCAACACTCCCCCCCACTGACCACCAAGCACCAACCCCACCTATTGAGACTCTATGTTTATATACCCTCTGAAAATTTCCCAGAATTCCAAAGTAACACAATCGCAGAAACTGACTGCAGCTGGAAAAACCACAACATAGTCTTATAATATTTCTGTGTTTTTTTGTAAAGAAACCAAAATTCCAGAATTGTCACTACAGAGAAAAGAAACCCCCTTAGCTCACAAGCAGTACTCAGGAAGTAGAAGCATGGGCTGCCTACTGTGAAACCACCAGTGTCTCTGGGATCCTAAATATCCCAGAGCCCAAGATATTCCTGTTTCCTCTTCTTTGACTTTCTTCCTGTTTTGGAGAGAGATTGTGACCTCTCAGAGCTTGCATTGCAAGGCTTCTAGTACTTTCCATGTTAGTATAGTTACACGGGAAGGCCAGGTGTAGTTCTGTGCATGGCAGTTTCATTAATGGCTGAAAATCAAACTTCCTTTCTATTTAAATTCTCCTACGTTTGATCCTTGGTTTTGCTTCCAACATCCTCCATGGTACTGCTGCAATCTAGTTACCTTAGCTCTCAACTTTAACACCTTCTCTTCCTCCAACATCTTGTTTTCTGGGATGATTTCTTCCTGGATCTCTCTTAACTAATTCTGCCTTTGAGAGTCCTCCCTTCTGTGGCATGGTTACAACGTCATCATTTGCATGAAAACAGTTCTGTTGTTCCTGATAAAAATGAACTCTGTGTGCTCTAAGTGCTGTCTTTAGGTGAAATCATCACTGGATAAAACATTGCACAATCCGCACAAGTGGTCAGCATGCCGGGCATGCATCATTTTTGTGGGACAGAGAGACTGTCCCACAATCCAGCAACATAGTTGGTTATTCTTGCTATCAAGTACTATGCACTGCATAGCCTTGCTGTGTTGGGCTTTGTACAGTTGGCAGTGACATATGTCTGATGGCACCAGCATCTCCACAAATGCATGGAAAATGGGCTAAATTGGATCTAGAATGTTCCTCCAAAGTCATGCTGCCCAGCCTGTGGCACCAGTGGGAGATGATAGAACTTAAGTATGTAGGGCCTCCCGGGAGGTCTAAAGGCTACTGGGAGAATACCATTCAGAGAGATTGTGGGCATCTCGCTTATTCCTCTCTGTTCTTTGGCTTTGCCTCTTTTGGGGCCCGAGGGGACCATACTCATATACTCACAGCCATTTATTCCTGTAGCACACTCTTATTGAGTACCTAAATGTGCTAAACACGTGGTCCATGAGAGGTCGAATATGAATGTATATTACCTCCTGGAACTCTGTAAGGTTATGCTAGCATATCTGACAAATCCCCAACCTTCAGTGATTTCACATAGAAATCCAATTTGGTGGAGCTCAGTAGCCAGAGGCTCTTCTCCAGATGTTAATCCAAAAACTTCATTTGTTTTATCTATCTCTTTCAGTCTCTTTCTACTTATTTTATCAAATACTTATCTATTGCTGCATTAACATCTCAACTTCCTGGCTTACAAAAAATAATTGCTATTTCCATAGGGAACAGATTGGAGAACAGGTTAGCTATATAGCTCTGTTTTGTTGTCTGGCTGTTGTCAAAACTGCTTGTGAGGACTGGTCATGTGAAGGCTTGGCTGGGTCAGCAGACCCACCCTTAAGAGGACACCACATTTTTCTCATGAAAGAGAAGCTGACTTCTCCTCAGAAATGGAAGTCCTAAGAAGCAGCATGTGGAACTGTCTGGCATGAACTGTCCCTGAGGGGGTTGGGAGGTCAGCTGTTGTCATTTCTGAATCCTGTGTATTAGAAACCACTCACTGAGTCCAGCTCACATGCAAGAAGATGGGAGTTAAGCTCCACCTTCCACAGTGAGAATATCAATAACCTCTCAAGTGAAGCATGTTAAAGAGGACCAAAGGTCCACAACACAGGGCCCTCTATGGCTCCTACATTGTGGGTTACTTTGGCTTCTCTTTGGGTCTGAGATCATTAGTATCTTATCAGATGGACCATGAGAGTTTAAAGACACACCCTTTTCTCCAAACCACACCTGAGAAAATGTTACATCATATCCATCCTCACTGCATTTAAAAATGATATGCAATTACCATGAGATTCAAAGGGTGACTGAAAAATGTAGTCTCCAGCAACACCTAACCATTCCTATCCTGTACCCAGAGTTACTGTCTTCTGGGGGTGGGAGCAGTGACTATTGTGCTGTCCTCTGTATCTCCCATCCTATAGGACAGGGTTGATGCAGAATGTGAATGCTTTAGTTATTCAGTAAATAGATCAGACTATGAACAGTAGGACAGCGGCATCATTTTGTATGTATTTAGAAGACAAACGCAGGGGTGATGCCTGGCCAACATATGCCCTGATTTTGCTTCTCAAGTTCTATTTGCAACTCAGCTTTTGCCCTGAGTCTGTACTCGGAACTACTTGGGCTCGATGAAACTCTTGTTATTTCTTATTAATTATTTATCATCCCTCCTCTGAACTTTCTTCAAATGGCACATTGTGAGAGAACGAGTTATTTACTAGAGAATATTACATAAAGGCGAGAGTGTTCAAAGATTCCCTGCATTGTTACATAAACAGCTCAAATAAGATGCTGTCAAATGCCCAAGTGATGGAATCACAGGGTAGCAGAGATATGAAGTCAATTGTCATAGCAACCAGGAGACCTTCAACTTAGAGCGTAGTTGTTTTTAAGGGCTTTAAGCATATAAATAAATGGCTAATTTTATAAAGATGTGATTTAAACACAGAGGATTTTCTAAGTGAATGCAATTTAGAAACAGTAGAGTGTAGGAAAATACCTAACCAGAGTGTTAGTGCAACCTTCCCATACGGCTAACAATAATGGCAACTCATGAACTGTTCAGCATTATGTTTTGTGTTTTAGAAAAATGTTACCGTTTATTTGGAGATTATGCTAGAGATACATGCTTAGTGTAGAAACATTGGAAACTGTAGAAAGTATGAAAAGGAATTAAAAACAATCCACCCACAGTGAAACAATTAAGGGTTGTTTTTTTTTTGTTTGTTTTATACAAACACACAGGGTCCCTGACTTAACAATGATTCAATGTATCCTTTCTTCCAGCTTTAGTATGGTACCGGATGGAAAGCATTCGGTAGAAACTGAGTTGTGGTGTTTGAATTCTGCTCTTTGCTCAGGCTCTGGCCCGTGCTAGAGACTTGTCTTATGATGGAGCATCAATAGGTCCTCAGCAGATCCGGAATCATGAAGAGGAAGCAGCCTACTCCGTATAGTGAACTGTGCTGCTAACGGCTGGTGTTTGCAAGACTTGTTGTATCAAATGCGGTTTCTCCTTCCCAACTTCCAATTTGTGGTGGGTTTACAGAGAGCTAACCACACAGGAACTCTAGGAACATCTGGAGTTCAATCATAGGCTTGCAGACAAAACTGACATTGTTGTGCATTTGTTACACTCAGTATGGTGACCTTTTATCCATTATCTTTTGGGCATTTTCCCAAAGCTTCACTATTCTTCATAACATTATTTCTATTATTGGGATGATTATTATATGATTTAATAACTGGCCACTTGCCATGTAAGAGTTTAATTGATAAGATATAAAGATCTCTGCACATTCTTGAATGTTTTTATTATGTTTTTAAAAAATAATTGTTTTGTATCATTTGGAAGAAAAGTATTTATTTACCTTTTTTTTTTTTTTTTTTTTTTTTAACATCTCCTTGGGTATCCTTGACTTTACATTGGACAGTGCTGAGATTACAGGAATGTGACCCTTTGGTGAGCTTTACGTGATAACTGATTTATTTGGCTTTCTGAGATCACTCTTATTTTTGCTCAGGCTCTCTTGGAACTTACTGTCTAGCCTGGGCTACCTAAAAATCACAACCATCTTCCTCCATCTGCCTTCCAATTGCTGAGCTTACAGGAATGTGCCACCTTGCTTGGCATAATAGTTTAATCTATATATACTTATTAAGGTGATTATCTATAATTCAGAAAATTAGCATATGAAATTATTCATGAAGAGTGTTTTGTCTTTTCTGGTAAGAGCATGTACAGTTCGACCTTTTGTTAGCCGTCAAGTTCCTAACATGATTTTTCTGCCTGTAGTGGTCGTGCTGCACAAAGGCTCTCCACACCTCCTCATCTTGAGCAGTTGCATCTTTGTCCCATTTCACCTACATCTTCCCACGCCCAGACCTCACCCTACCCCTGCTCTTCCTTGCCCTGGAAACCACCATTCAACTCTTCGATTCTATGTACTCACTTATTTTCTAAAAAAATGATCTAGAAGACGTACTAAGCTTTAATTTAAGTATGGGGAATAAACTCGGCTTCAGCACATATGTTACAGACAGGGTTTTCTAACTGACCCCTTTTGCTCAGAAATTTTTGTGTGATTCCATGCATATAAGTATATACATAAATGTAAATAAAATATAACATTTACTAAGAACAAATTATAAAAAAATCTCATGTTAAGACAATTCTTGCATATATGTAATTTTAACTCTTATTAAAGATTGTTGCAAATTTGCTTTACTTAATAAGTTGGTGCTTGTTTATTTTTGTATAGTTTGTTTATTTTGCCTTGTATTTCAAGAAAATGAAGCTTGGCTCAATATGATACTGTCAGATAAAGGGCATCTTCACTATTTTTTAGGTTAAATGATATTTGATACTTTGGTTTTTTGGTCATTCATGCATTATGTAAATACATAGTACAAAGTAACAAAAATATGTTTAGGATCATGGCAGAAACCTGAAAATTATGCCTCAATCTCAAACCAAGGCACAGTTTAGAATTTTTGATAGAATTCAAGTCAGCCACTAAAACGTAAATGTCTAAAAATCAGACATCCTAATAACATAATTTGATACTCACATGCTGAAAAAAGATGTTAGGAAAGTATTGAAAGTCTTTGTTTACCATAATTAGAACATTATGTTTTCATGAGTGTCTTCATGGAGACTTCATATATACGATCCTTGGTGTTTCAACGAGAGCCACAGACTTCGCATGTACAGCAAAAATACACCATAGTCTTGAATCTGAGCCAGTGTCCCACGGAGCAGTCATCAACACTGTGTACTGGTATGCACAGTGAGAAGTGAGCAGGTTGTGTGTTCAGAACCGAAGCTGTACTGGGGTCCCATGATGCATCACTGGCGAGACTTGCCAGGAATGCCTCAGGTTCACTACACATTTGATTTTTAAATTTATTTTGATGACTAAACATTCACAAATGCTGTTTCCAGATGTCTCATGACCTCCACATCATTTGAGGTCTAATATGGGGCAGCAACCCACAGTTTAAAACATGGGCTTAGAGATGATTTTTAAAGGATGAATTCATAGCAGTTTAAGACCTTTGTGAAGGGGGCAGGAATGACAATCCCTTACTCAGTCTTCTCTGGATTTTACAACTACCATGTCTCTCAAAGATGGGTGGTCACCAGTGTGGCATGACTATTTAAAATACAAGACCAAGTAGGAGTCATTTGAGGTCTTTTAGGGTATGGTCTGGATTGGGATATTGGGACTCTGACCCCTTCTCCTCTCTAATTCCTAGTTCCCATGAGATGAACAGGCTTCTCCTGTCCTCATGCTCTGCCATGATGTCTTGAGTCATCACTTGCCCCAAAACAATGGGGCGAGTGACCAAAGACTGAAATCTTGAAACTATGGCCTCAAATAAGGTGATTTCTCATTAAGGTGATTGTCTCAGGAAGTTTGTCACGTTAGCAGAAAGCTAGCAGAGCCTCTTAGATCACTGTCATCGGCTGGTGCCATTGGTGTTGTTTCTTACTGTCTCAGCTGGAAGTGTTTCATCTCTAAATGGAATCAGATATGATGGCACTTTCGCACAGCCACCCGGCCAGCTTGTTCTACACAACAGCTGCAAGTTCAGTGGGGCCGACTGACAGAAGCAGGAAAGGAAATGGAGTTTGTGAAACAGAGTCCATTCTGAGGATGACTCCAGGCTCTATTGGTCTGTTGGCTGGAGATATAGAGCAAACACCTTAAGACCCTCTTGTAATGGCTCCTCTCTCAAAATATTCCTTCACAGAAGGTAAGTAGCATAGAAGGCTGATCTTGTGAGGAATGTGGCTAATTCTCTGTT
This sequence comes from Arvicanthis niloticus, assembly GCF_011762505.2. NCBI lineage: Eukaryota > Metazoa > Chordata > Mammalia > Rodentia > Muridae > Arvicanthis > Arvicanthis niloticus. The sequence goes on along the minus strand of NC_047671.1, from coordinate 70,369,451 downwards.
ATTATTAGTACATTCGAGGAACTTATTATTATCATCATTATTTTTAACACAGGATGATTTTTTTTTATTGTGTCAGTAGGAGCCATCGCTTTCATCCTAAAAAGCCTCTGGGGAAGAACTGTGATGCTGGCTAGCCTTCCCTTTGCTTCGGATGAGCCAGAGGAATGGGGGTGCAGCACATAGTCTAAACAATAACAAAAATATCTTCCTAATGATCTGTCTTAATTAAAAAAAATAGAGCAAATCTCACAGAACTAGGGAGGAGGCAGGTCTGTGCCTCTAGGCGTCTGATGCTTCAAGAACATCAATTCTTTTCTGCTAGCCTCTTGTAACCTAGGAGATATAGACCACATGGAGGTGACTTGAGGGAGCTCACCACTCATAACACCTTATGGAGAATCCACAATAGGCTTAAAGGGTGTCAAGTGGATGTGTAATCAGGTCCAGTCATTTAAAAGGAACTGCTTCAATATTGGCTGCCTGTTATGTATGTTTGAAGTGACTTAAAAAATACCGGTGTCAGGTCCTGACTTTGACAACCATGATGGAGTGCATGATAAGCTTGGGTGATGTCCTCTGTTCAGTGTCCTTCACCAAGAAAAAAAGGAAAAGAAAAGCAAAATAAAATAAAATAAAATAAAATAAAATAAAATAAAATAAAATAATAAAACAAAGGAATAAGCAATGGCGGCAACTTCAGACTTCAACACCAGTCAAGGGATGGAGCTTCAGAGCTGCAGTGCACCTCAGACCTCTGGTACTATTGTTTTTTTCTGAGGTGTCAGGAGAGCACCTGTGTGAGGGTTGGGCAGCCTTCTTGTGTTTGAGTTTTCCTTTGTATTGACTTCTCAGTGCCCTGCTTCACCTTGGTGGTTTTATCCTTGCTCTGAGTGTAGTGCTGATTTAGCCTATGAAGTCAGAGCTGAGTGAAGCAGGTGGAGGTGCTCCATTCCTCAGAAGTGGCTCTTGAAGCCCTGTTCATAAAATGAACACAGAAATAAATCTGAACCGGTGGTGCAGATAATGTGTGTTTTAGGAAAAGGACTGTTAGCTTTAACAGGTTGGGTTTAAAAGCGCTGCGCAGGACCTCCATTTAACTTAAAAACCCAGAACTGATAGGTGAGGGGTAAAGAAAGGTTTCAGAAAACTGAGCCTGAAATTCTTCCATTTGAAGAAATGCTGTAAATTTGGTTGACGCTTTCTCAGATTTTACATTCATCAAATCTCATGGCACACATGTACTCTTTAAAAGCTGCCATCACATCTAGTTGATAATCCATCTAAAATTTAATATTTAAAACCTATTCAAGATCTTCATAATAGCCATGAAAAAAAAAATTCAGGCAAGGCTACTGTTGAGAGCTGTTAACAAAACAATTTACAGTCTTTGTCTTTTCATTTATAGTGAGGAGAGAAAGTCAGATTCTTGAAAAGTGCCAGCAGCCACTTAACCCTGTGTTGTGAGCCAGCAGATATCTGTTGACTGAGTAGAAGCAATGTAAAGGAGAGACATTCTTGACCTCTCCCTCCAATTGTTAAGACTGCCACAGTCGTCCTGTCGTCCCGTCCCCCCCCCCCCCAGGAGCCCCAGGAGGCATGTTTATGCACCCCTGATGCTCATTGTCTTAACACTTAGTCTTCAGCTACACAGACTGCTCATCTCAATTCCTCCTGGGGTTTCTGAGCTGGCTGCCTCCCACCCTTCATCTTCCTCTCTTTGAGGCTATGATGGGCTTATCTACCCTGCACTGAATTTGGGCCAAAGTCTCTATTTTTCTGTATGAGTAAACTTTCAGTAAGATGAGAGAATGCATCTAATGGGTTGATGGCTTTTGTAGCAAATATTTTTCTATTGCTGTCTTCCAATGTTTGGGCAAAAAAGCAGAGAAGATTAGTTAAAAGATGAAATCATGGTAATTATCTGGATTTTCCCTATCGCCAATGTAATACTTTCCCTTTAATCATGTCCCATAATGTGTAACCTTGACTTTTGCAGGTCACATTGGCTAGAGGGACAAATCGCAAAGCACAGTTAACAAGGATAAGGATGACAAAATGGTCTCTGGCTCTGAGTTCTCTGCTAGCAAAATCTAAGGGTGCAGGTCTCCGAAGCTTTCCGCTCCTCTTGGCTGGTGAAGGCAGCCAAAATTCTTCTTCTTTTTTTTTTTTTTTTTTAACCTGGTACCATTTACTTATTTCTCAAAGAGGTATTTTGGTTCTCTCCATTCTCTCTCTCTCTCTCTCTCTCTCTCTCTCTCTCTCTCTCTCTCTCTCTCTCTGTGTGTGTGTGTATATGCTTCACAATGTATACTGGAATATATATATATATATATATATATATATATATATATATATATATATTTCTCTTTAGAAGCCAAATTGGAAGAGGTTTAAGGGGAAGCAAAGAACATCTTTGTCACTATCAGGTAAAATTGATTCCAGACTGAAAAGAAGAAATGAAAAGGAAAGAACATGAGTGCTCCTAGGTATGGTGGGGAGAAAGTTTACTGTAGATTAAAGGCAGAGCATAGCCAGAGGCAGAGACATCTGGGAGAGGCCAAAGCGGTCATGACCCTGGGCCATGTGAAGAAACTGGAGAGAGGAAGGAGGAGGGGAGAGAGGGGAGCTTAGAGCAGCATGCAGAAGGCCAAAGGTACAAAAAGGGATTGGTAAATAAAATGGCTACCCTCTGGGGGAAAGGCAACGCAGACCCTGGGCTGGAGAATTCTGGGTAGAGGGTGGGGTATGCCACCCATACCTGAACTGATGGATACTGGGAGAACCTGGTAGCCAGGTCTACTTTAATATGTTAAATAGACACTTTAGCCCTTTTTCTCAGGTTTGAAACTGAACACAAACAAAAGTCCTGGACTCTTCAACTATTCTTCCTCTAGTAAGCTAGTTAACCTTTCTGCGTTTTCTCATAGGAACACAGGGTCATTATAATACCCATAGTGAGAAGGCTAGGGTGACTCCATGACAGGCTTCAAATAGGCAGTTAAGGAGACTAGGCCTAAATCTCTGTTTCCAAGAACTAGCAATTGCAGGCAAGTCCAGGCCTCAGAAGCTGCCCCACCACCTTGCCTGAGGCAAGGACAATGGGTCAGCAGTAGTTTCCAGACTTCCTCAGCTACTCCCTCAACCAACAGTTTCCAGACCTCCCCAGCAAGTTTCCAGTCCCCACACCTTGGTAATGGAATGTCCGTAGAGATGGGCCCAACAGATTAACATAGAGGTCACTTACCCTGGAATTCCCTAATGTGCTTTAAATCAGGCCTGCAAGCTCACGTGGGTGTCTGTCTATCTTGGTAATGGGAGACCCCAGCATGCTGGACTTCTGCAGAACAAAACACTCTTTGCATTTACATACTATTTGAGTCTGGGGTGTCGTCATGGATCCTTACAATAAGTTGCTGTGAGGCTGTACATTTTAAGGTATGCACTAGGCTTCTAACACTTCATAACAAGTCCATAACTAATGTCAGCAATTATAGCTCCAGCCCTTATAGCCTGTGGACCCACCAGTTCTTATTGTTTCCAAGATGCCCATTGAGATGTCATGCTCAGGGTTTCTAGTGTTTTACTCTAGTGTGCTAGAACTCTAGGGGGAATGTGGGAAATATTAAGCTGGGTTTTTTTTTTTTTTTCCTATAATCAGTTAAGAGACTTTCGAGAGGGGCTGAGGAGATGGCTCAGTGGGTGAAATGCTTACTGTGAAAACCTGAGGACTTGTTAGGATGCCAACATCCACATAAAAAGCTGGGCGTGGCAGTGTGTGCCTATAACTGACAGGCAGAGACAGGATCCCATGGGCTTGGTGGCTTCCTGTCTAGTCAATTGGGAGTTCTACATTCAGTGAGGTGCCTACTTGCACAGACATGGTCACATAGATCTGCACACATGCATATGTATACAACACAGGGATACACGTATCCAAAGAGCTTTCTTTGGAGGAGCTAAGGAGGTAACTCAATTGGCCCAGGTGCTTTATACATAAGCCTGAACTCATGAGGTTACATCCTCAGTGCCCACATACAGTGTCAAGCACTGTGACATGTGCTTGCAATTCCAAAGCTGGGATGGAGGATATGGGAAGCAATCAGTTGGGCTCTGGGGTTTGCTGGCCACTCTAGCCCCAATAAGTGAGCTCCTGGCTCAGTGAGAGATTTTTCTCCAAAAATAAGGCAGAGAATAACCCAACGTCTGGCCTCTACATGCATGTTCAGGAACACATGTGTAAACATATACAACATATACAGAGTTCTTTTAAATACATTACATAGCTAATAAAAAACCTGGTCTCAGAATCTGCTTTTGCTTAACTGATCTAGGCAGCTGTTTGGGTACTTGCTGATGTTTTAGCTTCAGTCTCCTCTCCTTGTTCTTGTTACACATAGGTTTTGTACTGATAAACCTACTGGTGGTTTCAAGGTGATCCCTGGTTGTCCTCTTTTATAGAATTATCTAACTCTCTTGTCTCTGTAACTGGTTCAGTGGGGGATGTTTAAACCTATCAGGATTGAAAGGACCTAATGACAACTGTGCTGGGGTTTCTGGGAAATAAGTAGATTACTTTCCCACAATGCTATTGGATGAGCTTTCTCATCCTTCTGGAGGAGGTAGCTTGAGGATGTGTTTTTCCAGAATGTTCCAACTGCATATAGACTTTAGCACCAGGGAGAAACAGAGTTCTTTCTTTGATAATGTCTTTCCAGCTGCTGAATCGAGCTTCCCCACAGCATCCTTCAGGCTTGCATCCACAACTAACAAGTACTCTTCATTTAATCTGTCTCAGTGGTTTCTTCTCCTCATGTGTCCCCATAAAGGGTCCCCATTGCACCCTCACACTGTAGCTAGAACAGATTCTTGTGTCAGGAAGGAAAGTTCCTGGTTCTGTATGATACAATTCAAAAAATAGTATTTCTCATTTGGAGTTGTGCGTCTGAAATGTTTAAACCTTCTAAAGCCTGAGATCCTTGTGGCCGCCTTTGATATGAGAATGGAGGGTGGAGTCACTTGTTAAACTGGTTTCCAGACAGGGTCCCTTCTGTCAGTTAGGAAACAAGCTTGCTTATAGTTCACCAAAGTACCAGGAATACAGGGTGTGGCACCTACCATGTTTTAGAAGTGGACTTTCCTGGTTAAACATGAATTTTTGATTAATTGAAAGTTAATTAGGAATTCCACCCCCACCGACATTATCTCTCTTTAGAAAATGGTTGTAAAATGTCTGAGTGCAATCTCTTTAGTAATTACAGTATAGTGAGCATAATTGCATTTTTGATTATTAAGAATTTTAAAGGGCCTGAGGGTTACAGTCTGACTCTAAATTCTTATTGTACAATATTTTACATGGAAGAATTGTAGAAAATTGATGGTGGGACATCTAGGAATTTATTTTCTGAAGTCCTTAATACCTTTTAGTTTTCATTATCTTTTGAGTTTTTCTTAATTGATTTTTATGGAAAACGTTAATCAAAATTTTGATCAGCCAGATTTTGGTTAAAGAGTTTTGCTATTGAAAAATAAATCATTTAAAAATTGACATTAGTCATTGTACGGTAAAATAGTTAAGTTGTTTTAGCTGTTTTGATAAACTTATCTTAAACTGGGTAATTAAAGTTATCGAAAATACTTTGTGTGTGTGTGTGTGTGTGTGTGTTGACGTGGGTATGTGTGGATGTGCGCACACATAAGCCATGGCAGACATGTGGAAGCCAGCTGAAGTCAGTCAGTTCTTTCTTTCTACCACATGGGTTCCAGGGATCAAGTTGCGGTGATTAGGTTTAGTGACAAGTGCCTTTTCCCACTGGGCCATCTCACCATGCAATCTAGATCATTATAAACAACAACAAACTGTTTCTTATAATTCTGGGGCGTGGCCAGTGCACTAGCAAACTTAGTGCATAGAGAGGACTTACAGTGCTTCAAATATGATTCTCTATTTACACATGGTTGAAGGACCACCCAGGTTCCTATGAATCTTACTTATAAGGATAGCAGTGCCATTCATAAGCTTTTTAGTCTTAGGAGCAAGCCACCTCTTCTTGGTGTGCTGCAACTTGATTGTCCAATGACTTCTACAGACCCATGGGTTTGAGTCCTTATCGGAAGTTGTTTTGGGAGGCTGCAGACCATTTGAAACAATGGGCTGATTGGCGGAAGCAAGTCTCTGCGGTCAGGTCTTGATGGTTATAATCGCTGCCTCTGTTACCAGTCTTTGCTCTCAGCTTTCTCATCGGCCATGGTGTGAGAGACAGCAGCTTTGGGTTTCTGCTTTTATGAATAGAATCCTCCTATCTGACATGTTTTTTTTCTTCCATGATGGGGCTTGCAACTCTCTGAAATGCGGAACCAAAATAAACTGCTCTTGCCTTAAGCTGTTTCAGTCAGGTATCTGGCTACAGCTATGCCAAAGTAACCAAAAAATGGCATTACCTCTTGATACCACAGTAAAAGGAATTGGATCTCTGTATGCATTTTGGGAAGACACAAACATTTGGACTATTTTATGGGGTAAAACTGAGAGAAAGGTACCTGCCATTGGCATTAGGACGTTCATTGAAGATGACATATGTGTTTGCTTGTATAAGCCGGAGAGAGATTGACATTCAAGGAACAAGGTAGATGTTAATATTGGTCATTACCTATGGTTCATCACTGCTGTGCTAGTAGAGGGTGAGGCAGAAGGGGCACAACAGGCAAATGCATGCCATCCAAGTCATTCTCGTCTAAAGATGAGAAACTTCATCTTTTCCAGTATTCTTATATGCTGTGAGAGACTGAGGCATTTGGTGAAGAGAGACCCACGTTCCTCTATGCTGGTCAGAGCTGTAATTAGTAGTCAAAGTCAAGGATCAGTGAAGGAAAGCACACCTCATTGAGTAATGCAGAAATGGAAAGCCACACACGTTAGTGCGAGGCCAAGTATGAGAGAGAGGGGGGGGGGGAGAATTGCTAGTTATGCTGGGAGGATTTGAAGAGATCTCATTAGTGTCTAGGAAGCAAATGTGAATCAGGTTGCAGAGAGTGGAATTCACTGGTTAGGAATCACAAGATGCTTGAGCTTGCAGCCCCCTTCCCACCTGTTCTAGTGCATTTTAGTCATTAAGAAGGCCTCTTCTGGGGTACTTTAGACACATTGGAAAACAATACCCACCCCCCACTCTCTCTCTTTCTCTGTGTTCGCGCGCATGCACCTAGCTTAGCTTGTCCTCTGCCAAGGCCATCCTTCATGAGAGTGGTGATATTATTGACCTAATGTCTGCAGGGCATGTACTTTGAGCTGTACTTATTGTAGTGATGATGAATTAAGCTTGAGTTAGTGAAACTCTCACAAGTCTCCCCTGCGAGTGTGGCTCTGCATTTGTGGGAAAAAAAAATCATGGGTTTTTTGGGAAGACAATGTTCTTACTGAAGGACTGATGAAAACTGTTATTAGTCTGCATTTAGGATTTCTCTTCATGAAAAGTAAACTCTTTCTTTCTTTCTTTCTTTTTTTTTTAAATCATCTTTAAACTCCAGTTACTCGGAATTGGTACCATTTTATGTTCATTTTAGTAATAGACCAAATTACCAAGCTGATTCAGCTCTAACAAGGCTGTCTTATAGTTGGCTTTGAAGAAGCTCAAGTTTCCCAGGGTTTAGAGCTCTGCAGGGAGGAAGACAGGGATGACCCAAATGTGAGGACAGTGAAAGTGTGGGTGATGTCATTAAAGAATCCAGGGAGGGAAAAGATTTGTCCAACAAGGAAGATGCCTAGCTTTAAGAGCCAGGAAGCCATAAGGGACGGTTTAGTAACTTGGAACTCTGCTTGACTTGGACTATACATACATTCCTCCTCTTCTAAGTCTGCACCTGGAAGCCTGAGACCCTTACTTGTATGTACTTTGTACACACACCTCATTCCTGCATTACCTAACACCATGTAAGCAACTTTGTACCCGCTCCCCCTTGCATCAAGCTTCACACTTATCTGCCTCTGAACAATGGAATATGTTTCTTCTTCCCTTAACAACCATTAAACTTAGATTCTGTCAACCCACACCCTCTTTATGAGTGGGTAGGGTATGAGAACAGGAAGTCCAGTCTGGCTTGAACTAGTTTTGAATACGTGTAATAACTGTCCTTAAAGAGAAGTTTCAGGGAAAATCTCTTATTTACTATCTTATGCTTAGATATAATTGAGTATGTGTATGATTAGATTTAGATGCTTAGCAGAAAGGAGGTTATGTAATTTAATCTGTCAATCAGAATAAAGAACCACCTAAACTATACTCTTCCTAGCCATACTCCCTCTTGTGAACCCCATAAATGTAAGCCCTCTGTGATTGCTAGGGTTCTTGAGTCCTCACTGATGGGGTCAGCTATCGTCTTGACAGGGTTATTGTTTCTGAACTGTACTGTCACATTGCTTTGGACTAACATTTCCTTGCTGTTGTGTCATCTTTGCACACATTTATTTCTGTTCTTCTAAATTTTAATTAATGAATTAACTAATTAATATTTGTGTTAATTTATTAAATGTGTGTGTGTGTGTGTGTGTGTGTGTATGCATTTCTGCCATGGCATACATGTGGAAGTCTTGAAGAAGCTGGTTCTCTCCTTCCATGTGGGTCCTGAGGTCAAAATCAGCTGCTCCGGCTTGGTAACAGATGACACCTGGCTGCCCCTATTTCATTGGGAAGAAAGACTTCGGGAAACACTTGGGTCTGACCCTAATAACTTCTGACAGAAAAAGAGACTTGAGTCTGACCCTATGGGGAGTGGAGACCATGGGTATTTTAGAAAGAGGAAGCTGAGGTTGGGGAATGCAGCTTTAAGAATCCTCCACCCTGCAAGGCTGAGCTGAGAGAACATAGAGGCCTGGTAAGAGGGAGAGGTATGTTTTAGGTAAGACTAGACCTGGAGATTAGGGCTCCATTGTGAATGACTATGTCTGACAAAGTAGAGGAAGTGAGAAACCAAGCAGGGTTCAGAAAATGGGAGTTGGTGTGATAATAGTCTAAGAAATACAGGAGATATTCTCACCAGGAAGAAAAGGGTAGCATTCATGAAGGCAGCTGATTTGATTGAGAAGTGCCTAGAAGATACTTCTGAGTATGTCTGTGAGAGTGTTTCCAGAAAGAATGATGGTGACACTATCCCATATGCTAAAATGGAATAAGAAAGAGCAAAGGAGAAAGCATGTATGTGCAACCATCCTCTCTGACTCTCTCTATCTCTTTGGATGTGTGTGTGTGTGTCTGTCTGTCTCTTCCTGTCTCTGTATATCTCTGTCTTGTAGTCTTTCTCTGTTTCTCCCTGTCTTTTTCTGTCTCTGTCTCTGTCTCTGTCTCTTCTCTTCTCTTCTCTCTCTCTCTCTCTCTCTCTCTCTCTCTCTCTCTCTCTCTCTCTCTCTCTCTCTCCTCTTTGGTGACTATGAGATGAGAGGAAGACTCCTGTTCTCACCATCACACGAGTGCAGGACTGAGTGACTCATTGGATCCCTCACCCCTTAAGTTCCTCTTTTAGATGTTCTCTCACAGTGACAGACAACACTCAAGCATCCAACACACGGGGCCAGGGCAGACTAGAGCTAGTTCATCAGCTGCTACAGCCATTCAGCAGAGAGCTGATAAAACCATGGCTGTGGATATTAGTAGTGGGGAAGAAACTGAGTCATAGACTCGGTAGACAGGAAGCCGTAGGAGCAAGGTACAGCAACTTTGGGGTTAAGTGGATTTGGAATGTGAAGGAAGAAAAGGAGAACAAGGTTGCCTTTTAATTTTTAAATATGGTAATTTTGAATGTCCATAAGCTCAGCAGTCAAGCTCAATGTGCCTCTTGAGGGCTGGGATGTACCGTAGCTATTCAGGTAGTTTCAGCAAGCGGCAAAACAGATTTGGCTATTTGTTTATTTGTTCAAGTAATATTTCTAAATTCATTGTTTCGTTTGCTGCGAGAATGTGTGTTTGTGCATGTACACTTGTATGGATGTATGTATGTGAGTGTGGGCATGTGGGCCCATCTGCATACATGTAGGGGTCAGCGGGACAGGCTCTTGGGAGTCTGTTCTCTCCTGCCACCTTGTGGGATCCTGGAATCAAACTGAGATTTGGCCAGCACCTTTACTTAGCAAACATCCAGCCAATAGTGATTAGCTCTTCACTCTACCAGATACAGGGCTTGGCATAAAGTAGAGCCTCGGCAGTCACTGTTGTCTTTTTTTTTTAAAATGAACTAAATTAATTTTTAAAGATTCTGACTTTGAGAACACCTAATTGACTTTTGTATTACTGTCAGTTTAATGGAGATGGGCTGAAGGGGTGGGATCATAAGAGAAAGAGAAAAACAATCTCCATTCGCAACAATGAGCCATGGGGCACAATGGGCATCCACCTTGCCTTCTGCTGGATCCCTTCGTCTAGAAGGTCTTATTTGTAGACATTTTCCAGAAGCTGGGGAGAGATGGAGGTGGGTTTTTCACATATATTTTGTCTTAGTTCTGTTTCTTTTGCTCTGATATATACCATGATCAAGGCAACACATAAAAACATGTTTAATTTGGGCTTCTGTTTTCAGAAGCTTAGAGTTTATGATGGTGGAGAAAGGGCATGGCTGTGGGAAGGGCTGAGAGCCTGCATCTTGATTCATGAGTGGGAGGCAGAGAGAGGGCACACTAGGAATAGAATGGCTCCAGTCTTTAGAAATTCCAATAATATACCTCCTTCAACAAGGCCATGCCTCCTAATCCTCCCCCCAGAGTGTCACCAACTAGAGACCAAGTATTCAAATATACCAGCCTCTGGGGCCATTTTCACTTAAGTCACTACATATTTATAGTCAGTACATATTTAATAGTGACCTAAAACTTAAACCTGTGCTTCATAAAAATTTTTTATACTTGTTCCTCATTATTTTATATTTTGTTCTTAAAAGTTTTCTTAGATGTTGGATTAGTTACTTTCCTTTTGCTGTCATAAAATGCTCTGACAAGAAGCAATTTAGAGAAGAAAGGATTTACTTTGGCTTATGGTTACAGAGGGGTGATACTGTCCATAATAATGGGAAGACATAGCATCAGAAACTTGAGGCCAGCCTACAGTCAGAGGGCAGTGTGATCATACGTCATCCACACACAGGGAGGAGAAAGAAAGACAGACAGAAAGACAGAGACACACGCACACAGATATAGGCAGAGAGAGAGAGAGAGAGAGAGAGAGAGAGAGAGAGAGAGAGAGAGAGAGAGAGAATAGTAAGTAATCTCAGGCTACAAAACATCAAAGCCTCTCCCCGCCCTCAAGATGTGCTCCCCACAGCAAGGCTCTACCTCCTAAAGGTTCCATAAAGTCCCCAAGCAGTGGCATCACCTGGTGACCAAGTGCTCAAATACATGAGGCTATGGAAAGCATTTCATCTTCAAATCACAACAGGAGTTAACATTCTTCAAAATTCCAAGCTATCAGTCTTCCTGTACTAGGTGACTGAAAGAAAGTAAAGACAGCTTCCATGGTTTGTTTCCTCTCTGTGCCTGGGACTGGGTATGGAGACTGACCTGTTGCAGGCTAATCACTGTGATCAGGGACCTAAATCAGAGTAGGCACCAAGGAAAGTGAAAACGTAAGGACAAGTGAAGTAAGCTGGAAAGAACCCCTTCCACCTGAGAATTGATTTTCAAAAGGAACTTGCTCCGGGTGTTGATGGTGGTGTATAGCACAGTGGGTAAGAGTGTGTTTCAATCAGAACACTGGGTTGGAAGAATTCCAATGTAGATTCTAAGTACTTGTGGAAAGTCTTTACTCATTGGGCCTCTACCATCTCCTATGTGGAATAGATAATAGTCACATTTGCTTCACTTTCACATGCTAAATAATTTGTTACTTTCTGTCTCCCTGTGGAAAGTTAGCTTCATAGAAGCAATGCCTCGGCTTGCCTCGTTCTCTGTTCTACTCTCTTTCTTGTGGCTGTGATCAAACACTCTGGCTGAAAGCAACTTTAGTGAGGAAAGAATTTTTCAGACTTACACTTCTAGGTCACAGCCATCACTGAAGGAAGTCAGGGTAGGAATTCACACAGAAGCTTAAAGAAACTGGAGGAATGTTGCCTGCTGGCTCAAAGGCTAGCTTTTGAATATAGCCCAGGGAATGGCTGGGCCCTCCGGTATCAACTGACAATCAAGATAGTCTTCTTCAGGCTTGACCACAGGCCAATGTGATTCCAGTAATCCCCAGTTACGACTTCCTTCTCGGGTTACTCTGGGATGCAACAAGTTGACAATCAGAGCTATATAAGTCATTCTTTTATGTATCCCATGCATTGGGCATACGGTTATGATAAAGGTTAGGCCAAAGCAAAGAAAATAGGGAGAGAAGGAGGAGTAATGGAGAGGCTGAGGCAGAAGGCTAAAGTGAACATGAACCATTGGAAGGCAAAGAAAGAAGAGATTTCATAGTGCTGGTAGTGAGGCTGGTACTGTGGATAGATGGCAAAGACAAAGTCCAAGAAGAGGTCTTTGGATTGGGTAGGTAGCATACTAGGGCTTTAAGAGCCGCAAGGCCATTGATAGTGACAGGAAAATCTGGTAGTAATTAGGGAATTAAAAAGGTGGAAAGACACAGTGTCTAACTTAAAACTGTTAGCTTTAGGAGTTCAGCAAAGAGAAGAACAGGATGAAACTTTGCCTTGTTGACAGGAGCCTCCGTTGCTGTTGTCATTATGATTATTTTGAGTCTTGTTATACTGATCATGCTCATCTTGAAATTGCTATCTTGCTGCTTTAGCCTCCAAAGTTCTTGGATTGTGCTGCTGTGCCCAGGCTAAGAGTAGGAGCTTCAACCAAAGAATCAAGGTTTCAGAGAAAGGGAGAGATGGAAGGTGTGGAGATAGATGAGCAGGTCTGTAAGCTAAACCTATGGGGCAAGAAGAAGAGAGGTGTGAAAGACATTTGCAGCAGAGTGCCAGAGAAAGGCAGAAGCGATGGGAAGGAGGGAATCTTGATGTTTACGAATGGACAATAAAGGAAGTCGAAATGGAAATCATCTGTGAAGCCAGTGAAGCTGGGTTCATGACGCTCTGGCTGTGGTTTGCTTAGGGCCTGAGAAAGGCAGGAAAGAGACCAGAGAGCTAAAAACGGAAAGTCAACAGAAGTCAGGAGAGAAAATGGATAGTATTTCTCAGTGGGCCCAGGTGAGATAGGCTTAAATAGATATGACACGCTGTAGATATCTCTAGATGGATCCAAAGGTGTATGCTTTTGCTTTATAGCAGTGCTCACTGTTCAAAACATGGATCTAAACCAGAATGGCATCCAGAGATGGTGGCAGACACCTGCAATCCTATGTTAAAAGAGGCTTTGGCAAAGAGAATATGTCATCAGCCTGGGCTATGTACTGAGACTCTGTCTAATGATGTCACAGAGCAAATACAACCCAAGATTCCTGGCTGGAATAATGTAAGGTTGAACATTAGAAGGGAGGGCATAGCAGTGGACGCATGAGCCCAGAACACCAGGATGCTGATGAAAACATGGATAAGTAGGTAGAGACGCAGTGAGGAAAAAAAATCAAGGAGCTGAACCCAGAGACAAAAAGCAGATTTAACAGCACTAGGAAAGGGTGGTGGTGGTAGGGAAGGTACTTTTTTTCAGAAAATTTATGTGCAAGTAATTAAATTGAATGTTTTAATGAATTAGTCCAATAAAACAATATGCTTTGCTCTTTTGGGTATGCCAGGGTCTGGATTATTTCAAATTATGTCAATTCACAGTGAGGGTGGAAGAAGCTTAAGTCAGCATTTCCCCAGGTCCATGGTTAGCAATGAGAAAGAGGAGACCCCACTTTCGTCTTCTTCAGCTTCTTTGAAGTCACTTTTTGGAAAGAGTATCTAGTGTGGATTCCCCGTGAGGTCTGGACAAGTGCTAGGATATTGTCTTAGTAGTCTGCATTCTCAGGCATTTATTTTTGTTTTCTTCAACTGCAGTAAAAATTATAAAAGTCAACTTGAGCAGAATACATGATAGATTTATTTGTGGCGGGGCTTTGAGTTCATCAGCAAACACCAGATAATTGCTATCAGCTTCAGGAATCTTCACATTGTCCAGTCCTATTTCCACCAGCATCTGAGGAGGTGGTCCAGGCATCACTTCTTTGGACTTTAGTTTAAAAATAACAGCACAGATGCCTGTTCTGCTTATAACTCAAACTCATCTATCTGAAAAAGTAGCAGCCCATATTCTCAAGGTGGTGATACAGGCTCTGTCCAGCAGCCATTAGGTGGTGCTGCCTACCCAACGTTCTGTCCTTCGTGAGGCCACCTAGCTGAATTCTGCCGCCTGCCTTTAGTGTGGGTTACATGAGAACATCCTCCAATTCTCCTCCAAAAGGTGACAGTGGTTGAGAATTCTGTTACCTCCGTAAAACTTATCAAGTCTCCTTTCTTTCTTAAGAGCAGCCAAGAACTGCCAAAGGAAAGCCAATGTCTGGGAACTGCTAAAGCAGCCACTGGTACTTGAACAGAACCTTCTACTTTACAAAGAATTCTCACAGGTCAGGTTTTCTGGGATATAGTAGGTAAACTCCAGAATTTTTTTTTTATTGAATAAATGACATACCGAATACAGATAAAGTCATCTTATTCTACCGTGGTTTGGTAATGTAGAAATTGCATCAAGGTTTATGATGGAAGTTCTCTGTGAGACAGCCCACGAGGCTTCTGGTAAATAAATGTACTGGATTGCAGTTACTCTGCTTGCATGCATCCTATGATAGGAAATGGTAGAATTTGCCTTGTTTGCAGAAAAATCAAAAAGCTTCATTTTTAGTGAGATCATATTCTTTGTGTGTCTGTTACATGTGCACATGTGAGTATGTTTATTGGGAGAAGCCAGAGGAGGACATTGAGGGTCTCGTTCCAGTACTCTCTGCTTTGTTTCCTGGAGATGACTGAACCTGAAGACAATCATCAGTGGCCCTCCTACCACAGCTCAGAGTGCTGGGGTTACAGGTGCAGGTGGCCATGCCCGGCTTTTTAACATGGATGCTGTGGGTTGGAACTTAGATCCTCCTGCACAGTAAGCGCTCTCGCTGCCTGAGATAACTAACTCTCCAGCCCCGAGAACGGATGCTTTTAAAAAAATTTAGTTAAAAATGTAAATGTGTGTGTATGTGTATCTGCATTCATGTGTATAAGTGCAGGGCTAACTCTGTGACAGCACATGTGTAAAGGTGGACCATTTCAGCTGCTGATCTCAGCCTTCGTTGCTTGAGACAGAACTACTGTGTATGCCAGACTAGCTTTCCTCCTGTCTGACTGCCATCTCACAGAAGGGGCACCGAGTTTACAGACGTGAGCTGCCATGCCTGGCTTTATGTGGGTTCTGGGGTCTGAACTCAGGTCTCTTACGCTTGCGTGACAAATAAGCCTTCTTACCAGATCCCCTGCTTTTCTTTTTTTAGTATGGAAAGCAAATGTACTTATATGTTTATTTTACTTTAAATTAATCAAGTTGGTAATAAAGTTATGTGCTTCATTGTTACATTTTCATAATGTACAGCATTATATCGTCTTATTGATCATTCTCTTCCTCTTGTCCTCCTTTCTGTCCGTTCTCCCATTGATCTCTTTCTCCCCAATAGGAGCCTGTCTGCTCTCATGACAAATACATGTGTACATAAGTGCATACACACATGCACACATACAAATATGCACTCTACATTGGAAAGAAAACATGCAATGCCTCTGTACTGGGTTCCATTTGTTCCAGCCATGTATCGGGCTCGCCATCTTCCCTCTGCATCTTGACTGCATCTGCTGCCACTTGTTTTCTTGATGATGGAGTCTTCTTTCTGACTAGTATGAGATGCAATTGCAAAGCAGTTTTAATTTGCTTTCCCCTGACTTTTTAGTCCCTTTTCCAATGGGAAAAGATGTTAAAAATAGAAATCACAATAAACACATTACATATTTCATTTAAATTTAAAACTCACAACTACATCCTAGTCTCTTGGCCTTGATCTCTTGGTCAGTTGACCTTGCTACTGAGTGTGACCCTGTGATTAGTGTTTGCATCAACTCCTCTCACTCGTGACATCCATGTCACATCCATGATGGTATCCAGTTTCAGTTTATGAAGTGGAAGGGAATGTAAGGCACTCACAGAGCATTGTTAGATTGCTGCTCTGCTTTTCCTGACTATCGACCCCTCAGTCCTCTGCTTGCTCCTTGACGTGGATGGAATTTTTAGGTGACTTGTCTGCACAGTTTCTTTCTGACATGGTTTTTTTTACAAAGACTGCAAAGTCTACTTTCTATAATAGTCTATGACTTTTTTTTTTTTTTTTTTTACAAATTATTTTTATTCATGTCTGTGTGTGTCTATGTGACTTTGTGCAATTGTGATATTCCCTGTGGAAGCCAGAAGAGGGCATTAGATCCCCTGGAGTTGGAGTTACAGACAGTTGAGAGCCACTAGATATAGGTATGGGAACCGAAACCAGGTCTTCTACAAGATTAGTAGGCTCTCTTAATCTCTGAGCCGTTTCTCCAGCTTTGATATAAATTGTTTAAAAATAATATTTAATTATATTACATAATAGGAGTACATGTGGGGGTCACTGGGTTTAGAAACAGGTCCACCTTGCCTGTTGCACATGGTGCGGAGACCACTGTGAGACGTGTGTGTGCTAGTGGGTGACCTTTTATTTGGGAGAGTTTAAAATCATCACACAGAAAGACAGCATTTTACAATGCATCCTGTATTTAAACAAATCAGGTTTAAAGTTCTTTAAAATTTCATCTTATCATAGGGATTCAGGAAGTAAAGATATTATTATATAAATCAGTGCAATCTGCATCTTAAAAAGATTTGAATGTACAGCATATCAAATTGTCTAACTTCTTCAAGTTTTTCCCCTTTTTTGTATGTATGTATGTATTCATGTATGTATGTATGTATGTATGTATGTATGTATGTATGTGTGTATGTTTGTCTCAACCAGAAATATCGACATGCAGCCACAATAGTCAAAGAATTCTTTGTGTAATTTCATGTTGGAAATCAATACTGCTATGTTTCTGACAGAATGGGCAGGTAGAAATGAATCCTCTCATTGTTTCAGGTGGACTGGCAAGTGTTGGCGCCTGCCAGCCTGCAGTCAGTCCCAGGACCTGTAGTCATTCTGTTTTTATTGTTTCTAATATTTTGCAGCTCGGGACTACTGCTTGTTTTGACTAATGATAGGGCCAGCCTTGACCAGAAGCCCTCCGAATCTTCTGGGGACAGGGTGGGGGTAGGGCTGGGGGCAGGGTAGGGGTTAGGGTGTACATTCTGTGCTCACCCACTGTTTGATATCAGCCGGGATTTCACATCTACCTCCTAAAATGTGGAGATGTCATTTGATTTTCAAGTCATCCCGAGCTCTCTCTGCAGCTCTGCTCCTCTTTCCTCTTTTCTGGGCATCACAACATCACTACAAAGCTTTTTTTTTTTTTTTCCCCTAAAGAAAACCTCTTAGGATTCAAATCACTAGCTCCAGCTTCACACTAGTCTGTTTGGTTGGGATACAATGTCCTTTGAGTGATTGCTTTTAGTGAAATCAAAGAGGACTATAGGACCTAAGACTTTGCTAATGCAGCGTGTGCTTTATAGCACTTTATGAATTCTTCTTGCAATTGATGGTGTTAGGAGAAGTGAATCTTTAGAGATGAAGAGGCCAGGAGTCTTTGCTCTAGACTGTTTGCAGAACCCAAAATGAGCAGCAGGAAGGTGCTCAGTGGAGATGACTGCTTAGGGAAGTGTTAGAAGCAGCTTGGAGCCAGGTCTGTGATCTAAGAAGGCTTCGTAATAGAAACCATGGTTACTCCTCCTTGTCAGGAGCCTCAGGAGGCAGTGGGTGAAAGTAGCTGGGAGGCTTGCTCTTGACTGTCATCTTGATTGGGTTTGGAATCAACCAAGAAACATCTTTGGGACTGTAAGACATTCCAGGAAGGATTGATTGAAGGGAGAAGAGTCCAGATATAAAGGGATCTGAGGAAAAAGCAGTTTTTTTATGCTGCATACCGTTGCTGATTGTCTATCTCCTGTTGTAGCTGGCACCATGCTTTTTTACCATCAGAACCCAGTCTCCTCAGTCACCTGACATGATCTGAAAGCCATGAACTCTCTAAGAATTCCCCAGGCTTTTGGAACTGCTCAGGACCCCCAGCCTCATGGACTGAGCAGATCTAGGTTCATACAGCCAATGTTGGGTTTACCCTTGTCACCCCAGATGTCAAACTCTGGATCCTTGTTTCAAGCTATACTTGGTAAAGCTACCATTATTTGGTCAGGTTATTTTCTGGTGACCTTGAGGTGGACACTCTGTCTAGCAGATGCTGGCCACCTCTGAGATGCCACCTTTGTACCACAGTACCCCATGCCTCTTTCACTAGGTGGAGCATGCAATAAGAATGATTTCCTTCACAAGTGTTTGTTGATGTGCAGACTACCACAAGGAATGAGTACACATGTAACTGCGTAACATTGTGATGAATGCTCTTAAACAAAAAGCTTACCCCATGGATAGCAGCAGCATTACTGAGCCTAAAAGCCATCCAGATGGGGTATTTGACTTCTTTCTTTACAAGTCTTTCCTTTTATTCTTGGAAAATCATGAGAGGTTTTTCATCAGCCTTCACATTTCAAACAAGGGGCCCAGAAAGTTGCTATGTTACATCTTAAAGAAGGGCGTGTGCCACCATTAAACTTGAGCAGCTCTGCACGGGGGGGGGGGGGGGGGGGGGGGGGGGGGGGGGGGGGGCGGGCAGCAAAGATGGAAAGAAATGACCGTGCCCAGGAAGCTTTCATTTTGTTGTATTCATTCCATACAAAGAAGCTTCTTAGATTCCTCTCTGAAAGGATGTTGGATGCTGTTTGTCAGAGACACAGCCTAGAGGCAAGCCCCCTCTCCTCACCCCTGCACCGTCTCCCACCCCGCAAGCCATTTGTCCTCCCTCTGCTGGGCATATCACAAAAGATTAGGGATGCAATACAACGTGCTCATGCTCTCCAGGAACACCACATCCCATGGATGCCTCTTACCCCCACCCCCCATTCAGTTTCCATAGCAACGTTTGTTCTGATGCCTCCGCTGGTACTGTTACTGTTGCTATTATGGAGGTCATTTCTTCTGGTTACTATTGTCACTTGTTGTTATCAACATCATTTTGACTGTCAGTTAGTCACATCCTAATCCTCAACATCTGGCCTTTGGGGAATATCTTTTCAAAACGATTGAAGAACAAAAGGAAAGAAGAAAAGAAAGCGTAATTGCCAACGGATTATCAGTAATTACTCTACATCAAGTTCATTTTCCCCCTCAAAATTTGTTTTCACCAAATCATTGTAATCCTTCCAGAATAAGTTTGTGTGACACCAAGGTAGCCACTGTCATTTCTGCTAGCTTTTTTTTTTTAAATGGTGCATCCTACATGCCCCCCTTCTGTCATGTTGGGGAAAGGGGAATTACTTAGCTAAAGTTTCCTAATACCATTAAGTAAAAGTTCTCTAGTTGTTTAGGACTGAGTTCAGTAGAACTCTGTATCTAACAGCCTTCATCATGCTGGCTGCCAAACTTCTAAGCCTCCTTGAGGTTGAGACATCATCTTTTGGGGTTACATGGGAGCTGGGTACACTGCATGCCATGTATTTTTAAGATCTACTTAAACCAGAAGATCACCCGAAACCAGAAGCCTTGGTTAGTCTCCACAGCTTCTCTCAACCATGTTCTTTGGTGCTTAGGGGATTTGATGGGAGCCATGGAGGGTCTCATGCTAGGGACCAGCCTCCCCAAGTATCTGATTGGACCATTCTTTCACCACCTCTCGTTGCCTCTTCCCACTATTATCTTAGAGATTCTTTCCTTCAACACTCTCCTCCTCCCTTTCTGTCGATGTTACAGCAGCCATCCCTGGGAGAATTCAGTTTTTCACACTTGGCTTCAGTCTGCACTAGCTCTGTTTGTAGCACCTACAAATTAAGTACACAAATGATTTCTCAGGGGGCAGAGAGAAAGAATCCACTGTTATTTCATCTCATTGGCTCTGTGAGAGCCTGCTTCCCCTCTCTGACCCCCACCTTGTTCTGCTTCCCGGGCACCAGAACACAGTCTCAATGGCTCTAACAGCAGAGAGGTGACATACAGGAGCCAAGCACATCGTGTGGAAGACATGATGTGGAATGTTGTCAGCCTATGTCTTCAGAAACATACCTCATCCACTAGAAGCCCAAGCCATGCAGTACCAGATCATGGCTGCTGTTACGATGGGAGTTCAGTAAGGACTCATTTTCCAATTTTTATATACTTAGAGAACTGAATATTAATGCAATTATTTTTGAAAAACTTTTCATTGATTCTCTGTGAGTTTCACAACATACACCTCAGTCCCCCTCATCTCCCTGTCCCCTCATACTCACCCTTTGCCCTTGCAGCCCTCCCTCAAATAAAAAAACACACAAACAACAAAACAAAGCATAGAAAACTTCTCTCCATGGAAGCTGTAGCGTGTCGCAGTGTGTCCCACAGCGAATCTCCCTATTCTCACATCTTCACTTGCAAATGTTCCTTGCAGTGGGTGATTGGTCTAGTTTGAGATCTCTGGCTTCTGTGATACCATCAATATTGGATCCTCATCTGGACCCCTCCTGCTTTTCTTGTTGTTACCCTGTGTCATGGAGCTCCTGCAGCTTTGGATCAGCAGGACTGGCTGTTTGCCTGTCCCAACCATTCTCAGATGATACAGATTTTGTGGCTGGGTCAACTCAGAGCCTTAGATCTGGGCCTGGGTTTTAGTTGAGCTGGTCAGCCTGCCTGCTCTCCCCTATGCCACCAGAAGGAGGCAGGGTCAGCTCTCCTTCTCTAGGGGCCTGGCTCACCCTCACCCAAGGCTCCATCTCCAGAGCCTGCTCCTGGCAGAGGAGTATGTTAGTATCTCCTCTAGGCTCCGCTGCCAACCCGAACTGTTTGTCCCCTCTCCCCCTCCCCCTCCCTCTCACCTCGCCCTCTCCCTCCTCTGCCCTCTCCCTCTCCCTTCCCTTTCCCACTCCCCTCTCTATGTGTTTCCCATCTTTCTTCTTTCTTTTTCTGTCCTTTTCTGTCTCCTTTCTTTCTCTGCCTCTACTCCCTTCCCCACACCCCTTCCCATGTCCCAAATAACCTTCCTTTTTTGGGGGAGAGTGCCTCAGCATGGGACCGATAAGGCACCCCTCCCACTGCTACATTACAAAACAGAGTGGCAGGATAAACTCTTCCTTACACCCTTGGGGCCCCGGCTCACCACCGCCCCCCCCCCCCACCAGAGCCAGCTCCTCTGACTGCCTCAGGTGGTGAGAGGCAAGGTGGAGAGGGGCGGGAAGGCATCCATGCCACCTCACTGAGGATGAGTGGAGAAGACAGCTCTGGTGCTCTCAACCTGCACCCCTGACACCAAGGCCTGCTCTACTGTGCTGCCCTGGCGGGGTGCAAGGGATAGCTCTCTAGAGCTATGATCGCGAGGAAAGCTTTCCTAACTGCTGCGGGTGGCAAGGGACAGGGAGGGGCATAACTTCTGCACCTGTGTCACCCCAAGATGAGTAGGCGGGGTCAGATCTCCCACACTCATGCCAACGACCAGCTCACCTGCACCCCTGCCACAGGGCCAGCTAGGCACAGCCCCTGGACTAGGCAGCTGCCCCAACCAGGGATATCTCCATGTTCTTTAGTGGTAATAGGAGCCACAGATATTCACCAACCCCTATCTTTGTATAGCCATGGACTCAGACATGGCCCTCAGTTGAAGTTCTGGCTGGGACCTCATCATGGCCTCAGGTGGTGGGTCTGGCCACTCCTGGCTACTCCTCTCTTCTCTCAAGTGTTCTCTCATCATAGTCTCTCTTCCTATTCCATCTGACCACCACATATTTGGCGCACATTGTGGGTGGCTCCCGCTGCAGGCTAGCCAAGTAGCTGATGGGCATCTGGGTTTCCATCTGCACTGCATGGTGTGGTTTCAAGTGTCTAGGATCCCTGTGTACTGAGCGCTGGTGGGTAGGTCTGTGGGTAGCATGGCGATCTGCAGGGCTCTGTCTGTCTTCCTCCTCCCTCACAGTGCTGTCTGGATCAGATTTGATTTGATTTTTGTGAGTCCCAGGCATAAAACAGCTTTGGACACCAAGCCAGGTATTGAGCTAGGATGAAGAACTGCTGTCTGCCGTGCTCCTGACTGATATAAGAACACCACCACCAACAAGGTGTCTCTTTCCCCATTGACAGGGGGTTAATGCATTCAATTTTTAAGTAGTAAACTTTACAGGATTATATTTTATTGATCAACATACCCTGGAGGAGAGGCACCCTTCTGGCAGCCTTGGTAGTCTCTATGCTCTGGATATTAGGCGGGATGGTTTTGTACTGTTTATATCCTCAACCCCCCCCCCCCCATGATGCTGTCCCTACTGAGATCCAGGTGGATGGGTCTCTAGACTTGAAGAAGATTCAGGAGGTCATGATGTCTGATGAAGTGGAAACTTAAGGGTTCTTTGGAAAGTCAGTTGTGTTGTTTGGTGTTTCTCTGAGGCAAACATGTGAAGGACTGTTTTCCTGAAGTGGCCACAAGTGAAAGGATGTTTTGCTAAAGCAGACACATGAAAGGACATGTGATGGAGGCTTCTTCGCTAAAGACACACATGTATTGGTCTGCTTTACATTGTGTAGTTGAGCTCCTTTTGTCAGGACTCCATAGAGAGAAATGGCCCCCAAAACTTTTGGTGGTGTTCTGGTGGCTTCTTGCTTCTTCCTCGAACTTGGGCTGATTGGCAGCGTGATGTCAGCTGAGAAAGACTTTCGTGCTAAGGGAAGACACATGGTGAGGGTGAGGCAAGACCCATGGAAGACTTGTGATGATTGGAGGGAGGATAAATAGGACTCAACAGACTGTGAGAGAGCTTGGCTTGCTTGCATAGCTAAATGCTTCTTGGTGTCCTGTCTTTGCTACTCTTCACTTAGCCAAGAGAGGCATAGCAGAGAACTTCTGGCATCCCTGCTGGTCCTAATCCCTCCTGCTGAGGCCTGGCTGTTCCTGCTAGGTCACCACTGCTGCTATCCCAACACTACTGAACTGGACAGCTGCTGTATCCATGAAGTGTTTGCAAGTGGATTGAGCTGCTGCTGCTGACCTGTGAACTGAACTGCTGATTTCCTGACAATGCAGATGGGATTTGCTCCAAAGAACTATTTCTAAACAGGTCCACTTCTCCTGTATCCTTTCTTTTCCACTACTTCTGGTGGGTGATGGACTAGAAGCGAAATTGTTTAAGAATCATCATATAGGTAGGCTTTGAAAAAATTAAAGCTATAGTCTGAGGATGCTTTTGCTCAACGGTTCTCATTTAAGGACATCAGGGCTTGTGGGTAAACCAAAAGCACGCACCATTCCTGGCTTTGATGGAATGTTGACTCTGGTCATCCACTGGTGGGCTTTGTAAGTAGACTATTTGTGTTAGGTGATAGCTACTGCTTCTTAGATATGCTCATGGGCAATGTTTCTGTGCCTTATTTTTTAGTCTATAAATTAGAATGACAGTCCACCTTGCTACAGTGTTATGAGAATTAAATTACTGATACATACGAAGCAGAGTTTCTAATGCATAATAAACATTTAATATATAGTAGCAAGCTCTTCATGAAGATCCAGAGGCTTATTTATTTCTGTAATTTAGTATAAAATTAAAATACTAACTTTTGAAAAGTTGTCACACTTAGGGCTTAGCAACTAACAGTCACTTCTTTTTTTAATTGGATATTTTATTTACATTTCAGATTCCATCCCCTTCCCCCATTTCTCCTCCCTAGAAAACCCCTATCCTATACCCCCCTTCTCCTTTTTGCTTTTATACAATTTTCTTTTCCCCATGAGACTCAGAAAGAGTCACATGGGGAAAGTGGGATTCGAACCAGGAGAGAGAGAGCAAAGGGTGTGGGCTTGCCCTCTGCAGGCTGGCGCCTAAGCCACTGCACCTATACAATTTTTTAAATGTTAACCAATGGCTTTATAAATTTGGTAATGCTCAATATCAATCAGAAGTGTAACCTAATACCCAATCTAGATATATCAACTATCTTTGACTGGTGGAGACATGTGAACATCTGCCTCCATGTCTGGCCCCCCTCTCTCTTTCTCTCTCATCACCTAGCTCCTCCTTTCCTTCTCTTCCTCCTCTCTTTCTCCTCCTCCTCTCCTTACTCCTCCTCTTCTTACTCCTTCCACCTTAGCTCCTCCTACATATCACCCTTCCTGTTAAAATAAAACTTTTCTCTCAAAATACAGTTAGAGCATAACTATACCAATTTATGTCAGTAAGGTGCAAGATAGACCTAATACCCAGTCCATCATTTTGTTGACTAAGCAGAACCTCTGTCATCTCTCCTAGATAAAAGACTTAGTTCTGAACCTGGCTTTTTTTTTTTCTCTTGGCTTTAGAATGAATGTCAGCTGAAAACCATCCTCTCAAATCTTTTCTCTCAAAGTAAATAGCCAGGATTGGCTATGAGACTATATGTTTTCAACCCCGTCAGAAATCCAGAATGACTGAGTTAATGGAAATTATGGGAAGCACAAAGCATAGCTTCTAAAACATAGCTAATTTATAGAGACCACTGAGCACCTGGACAGTCCCTATACTGCAAAACGTTGGATCATCTGATCTTCAGCCTTCTGGCCCAGGATCATCTGATAGACCTTAGTGATGCAGAATTATTAAGGGCTGATTACTCTGTCTTGGCAGATATAATCAGTCGACTATTCTGTAAGTGTGTCATTTTCTGGACAGTGATTTGTCTGTAGATGGAAAGAGGCAATTCTTGCCTAGTGGCTGACTCACCACAATTGGAATAACTTCAAAGATGTTCAATTTCTTCTTAGAATTCAAGACAGGAAGCTGTCAGGAGCAGACAGGTCTCTAATCAAAATGAACATTAATACAGAAATGTTTGTAATGTCAATTCTGTGGATTTCTGATGTTTTGAAACCCAACTATTTATGTAAGGCAATCTGGACTGTTGTCTGTTAACTCCTCTCAGCTATTTCTAAAGAAAATATAGAAAACACCCTAACAATAAACTCAAAGCCATGAATTTGCTATAGGCCCTTAACTCACAGGCTAACCATCTCAAATAAGTTAAAAAAGTTAAAGAAGGACTGCGTCGAAGCCTTTTATTCCTAAATGTGTTATACAAACGCAATGCCTATGATAGTAACAATATTCATCTCACTTTTATATTAATAAGCTCATACCAATGAAAACCTTAAATTTGAAATCAAAGTAAATTTTGTACTATTTAAGAAATTATAACTTCATCTTAATAACAATTATACATATTTCTACCAGTAAGCTATGGCTATGCAATAAATCCTAGCTAATCCTCCCTGTTCCACCAAAACCACTACTTTTCCCTAGAAAGACAACCCAATATTAACCACCTCAGTCCCCAAGCCCAGGGAATAGGGGCGCTGACTCTTCATTAACTTCTTCAAGCTGATTTTGGGTGTTGAGATATTAGAAGAGGGGTTGGGGGAAGAGTAAATTGATAAGCCTCTGACACTGTGTCTTCACTGCATCCAGCTGGAATTCCAGGACATTAGATGTTCGAGCAAGTCTGCTCAGCTTGTCTGATGAGTAAATACACCAAGGCTGTGTATTCTGCAATATACAATTCTCAAAACAAATTTTAGTATCAAGATAATTGTTTATTTGAATTCTGGAATCTAGTCTTCTGGTGGCCTGCCTCTGTCATGTCTAATCCATATAATTCAGGGAGTTTCTATGAGGGTGTGCTCCCACCATCCTCTCATTCCTGCCTCCCCGCTCTTGCAATTCCCCAACACTAGGGAATCCAAACTTTCAGTTACCAAGGCTGTCCACTTCCACTGATGCCTGGCAAGGCCACCCTCAACTACCTATACAGGTGGAGCCATGAGTCCCCCACTTTGTGTTCTCGAGCTGGAGATTTTAGAATGGCTACACCAGCTTTTTTCTTAGGACCATTTGCTTGAAAAATTGTTTTCCAGCCTTTTACTCTAAGGTAGTGTCTGTCTTTGCACTGAGGTGGGTTTCCTGTATGCAGCAAAATGCTGGGTCCTGTTTATGTATCCAGTTCATTAGCCTATGTCTTTTAATTGGGGAACTGAGTCCATTGATGTTAAGAGATATTAAGGAACAGTGATTGTTGTCTCCTGTTATTTTTGTTATTAGAGGTGAAGTTATCTTTGTATGGCTATCTTCTTTTGGATTTGTTGGAAGAGGGTTAGTTTCTTGCTCTTTCTAGGGTATAATTTTCCTCCTTGTATTGAAGCTTTCCTGCTATTATCCTTTGTAATGCTGGATTTGTGGAAAGATATTGTGTAAATTTGGTTTTGTCATGGAATATCTTGGTTTCTCCATCTATGGTAACTGAGAGTTTTGCTGGGTATAGTAGCCTGGGCTGGCATTTGTGTTCTCTTAGGGTCTGTATGACATCTGTCTAGGATCTTCTAGCTCTTATAGTATCTGGTGAGAAGTCTAGTGTAATTCTGATAACTCTGCCTTTATATGTTACTTGGCCTTTCTCCCTTACTGCTTTTAATATTCTTTCTTTGTTTTGTGCATTTGGTGTTTTGATTATTATGTGACGGGAGGTATTTCTTTTCTATTAGTCTATTAGTCTATTTCGTGTTCTGAATGCTTCTTGTATGTTTATGGGCATCTCGTTCTTTAGGTTAGGGAAGTTTTCTTTTTTAATTTTGTTGAAGATATTTACTGGCCCTTCAAGCTGGGAATCTTCACTCTCATCTATACCTATTATCCTTAGGTTTGGTCTCCTCATTGTGTCCTGGATTTCCTGGATGTTTTGTGTTAAGAACTTTTTGCATTTTCTTTGACAGTTGTGTCAATATTTTCTATGGTATCTTCTCCATCTGAGATTCTCTCTTCTATCTCTTGTATTCTGTTGGTGATGCTTGCAAGTGTGACTCCCGATTTCTTTCCTAGGTTTTCTATCTCCAGGGTAGTCTCCCTTTGTGATTTCTTGATTGTTTCTACTTTCATTTTTATGTCCTGGATGGTTTTGTTCAATTACTTCATCTGTTTTGTTGTGTTATCTTGTAATTCTTTAAGGGATTTTTGTGTTTTCTTTTAAAGGGCTTCTACCTGTTTACCTGTGTTCTCAAATTCTTTGAGAGTGTTATTTATGACTTTCTTAAAATCCTCTCTCATCATCATTAGAAGTGATTTTAAGTCTGACTCTTGCTTTCCTGGTTATAATTCAGGACTTTCTAGTGTGGGAGAACTAGGTTCTGATGATGCCAAGTACCCTGGGTTGCTGATGCTTATGTTCTTGCACTTGCCTTTTGCCACTTGTATCTCCTTAGTGCTACCTGCCCTGTCCCTGACTGGAGCCTGTTGTTCCTATTATCTTGGTTGTATCAGAACCTTGTGGGGTGGGTGTAACTACTGGGGTAAGCACTGGGGCCCAAAATCTGCTCAGTGCTCAAGGGCAGATAGAATGCTGCCCAGGTTAGAGCTCTGGGAGCCCTGTTTCCTCTGGGTTCTTAGAGATTGGGGGCAGAGCTGCCACCCAAGATCTGCTCAGTGCTCTGGCCCAGACCAAAGGGAACCAGTGCTCTGGGCTGGGAGTGACTTCCTGGGTCCTTGTGGGTCCCAGTTACTCCCTGTTTGGGGTGAACGTTGCTGTCTGCTTACCTAAGATACTGCCCAGGTAAGAGTTCCTGGGAGCCCCGCATCCTCTGGGTTCTTTGTGATTGGAGGCAGAGCTGCAGTCTTGGATCTGCTCAGTTCCTGGGCCCAGACCTGAAGGAACCAGTGCTCTGGGCTGGGAGTGACTTTGTGGGTCCTTGTGGGTCCCAGTTACTCCCTGTTTGGGGCTGGCCTTGCTGTCTGCTTACCTAAGATACTGCCTGAGTTAGAGCACCTGGGATCCCCGCTGCCTTTGGGTTCTTAGAGATTGGGGGCAGAGCTGCCACCCAAGATCTGCTCAGTGCTCTGGCCCAGATCCCCAACAGTCACTTCTTGTCAGTGCCTTGAGAGATTGGGAGTACGAACCAACAGCTGACCATTTTGGAGACAGGCATTTATGGCAGACACTGGGAGCAGAACCAATCTATGGGTAAAATAATGTTCTTTGGCATCAAAGGAGATTAAATACAAATATTATAGTCTGATATCAAAAATGTTAGTTTTAAGTAAGTAAATAAATAAGTTTTAAGTGCAATTATCCCATCTCTGACTGAACACAGGTAACCACCATTCTGTCCCTATAATTTATTATTTCTTACCATTGTTGTATGAATCTTGTACTTTTTCAAACACCCAAATCCATCTCAAATCCTTTTGGGAGACTGGTGAGGCTAAATATGGCAAATTCCTGAACTCAATAACAATAGGTTAGGAAGAAAAAAACACAGCAAGTGATGCGTACTTCAGGCAAATTTTATGTTATCTGAAATCGTCTCTTATAACCTTTCATGATGGCATCACAGCTGTCTGACTGACTGAATTTAGTATAATTGTGGGAGTGGCTCAGCAAAGAGATTTTAATATCATTTATTGTAAACACTTGCAACTGGAAATTGCAAAAATTATTACGGGAAGTGTCTGAGAAATCTAAACTATTTTGTATCATTCACATCATAAAGTTTTAGAATAGGATATGACTTGCTTACTTTTCAGTTGTGTGTGGCTTGAACAATACAATAAAATCTAAACAACTTAATTTCATATTAGTCTAGTTTCACTTTTTCTTTAGAAATGAGAGAGAGGGTTTATATCTTCACAGAGTTTATGAGTTTCAAATATTCCCCCTCATTTGGATATTTTATTTGGTTCCTAATCTAGGATAATAACGAAAACTATTTTAAATAGAAGGATATGGAGTTCATTAAAAATTTTTGAAAGTGTTTTTTTGAGTCTTTCAGTCATAATTTGTTTCTCTTTGCATCTGTGCTTTTTCTGTTTAAAATTGCATCTGCAATTGGTACTTGTATTGGTAAAAAAGAGAAAAAATTGACCATTTTACAAGTGAAGGAATAAAGCTTTAAATAAAGACACTCATTGAGTGTCTAGTAAGACTGAATAAATGAAAAATATTATTGTGCGATTTTAATGCACTAGAGAGAAAGAACTTGAAAGACCTGTGGGCAGGATAGGACAGAACAGGAATAGAAACTGCAGTAGACTTTTGTTAGCTACAAACCAGAAGCCTTTAAAGGTTTTATAACCAGCAAAAGTAAGATTGTCAGTATAAACAAAAACTAAGAAGGGGAGAGGGAGGGAGGAATAAAGGGCAGAAGCTCCAAGGTGATGGAGAAGGTCTGCTTGAGGGTCAGAACCAGCAAGGTACAAGCATCTACCTAATCATATTGGGGCAGAGAGACTTACTGAGTGGCTTCTTTAGATCCAAGAAATTGAAATCCATGCCTGAGCACATCAGAAAGAAATTAAGAGACACGTTAAAGAAGCTGGAGGTTGAACTAACCAAGATTGTCTAACTTACGAGAAAACAAAACCTAATGTACAAGTAAAGTCATCAAAGTTAAACACAGTTCAGGATGCAAGAAGGAACAGTAGGTCTTCTTAGTAGAATCAGGTCAGTAGGCAAATATCTAAACCTAAGCCCTAGCAAAATCAGCAGTGGCAGCACATATCTGTTTTCCAGAGATGTAGAATTTCCAAAATATTACAATAAGTGAGACTGGTTGACTTTAGGGAAAGAGGGGAAATAGGTGGAGATCTTAGCTTATGATCTTTGGTAGCACAAAGTTAATAGAAGTATTAAAATAAGCTTGTTGCTTAATATGTTTCCCCCCTGTGGCTGAGGATCAAATGAAGGCCCTCTGTAAGATAAGCATGTGCCAAGCATGGTGGTCCTCCTGTTGAAGCACCTATGGTTTTGAAAGGCAGTAGTTGAGTTGAACCTGTGGAAATTGTTTTAACAAGAACTTCAGGCAGAAGAAATTAGGGCATGGAAAGATGGGGGCTTGGTGGAGGAGAGAAAAGAGACACAGAGAAAACATCAAGTTCAAAGTGAGTACGGATGCTGGAGAGATGCTTCAGTCTTGACGAGAGACCTTCCAGTTCTTACAGAGGACCCAGGTCCAGTTCCCAGCATTCTTGTCTGCCAGTTCCACCACCATTAGGAAGTCTAATACCAGGGAATCAGAGGCCCTTGTGTGGCTTTCATAAACCCTGAATGCATGTGGTATACATTCAAGCAAAAAGAGTACACCACAAATACATAAATCTAGATAAACAAATGAAACAGTTTGATGCGTGGGGAACAGCTCTGGGATATGAAGGCTGACGGTGAACCAGTACCATCTAGATAATAAATAAGCTCTAATTTCTTCCTAAGATGGATGGAAAGCCAACAAAGGGTACTCTGACTTTCAGGTAAAACAAAACTCAAGAGCAGGTAAAACCATAGGGCATTTTACCACATCTTGTCACATAATGAGACATTGGTGGGGGTGGGGTGCTGTTATGTATACAGTCAACATGGAAGATTGGGTTTATTTTGTCTTTCTGCTCTGCTTGTCTCAGATGCCAGGGTAAATCTGAATAGAGGCAAAGCCAGATATCCCACCTCATGCAGCAACAACATCCACAGGGTAGACCTATCTGCATTGGTTATCTATCAATATACCAGCTGATATTAAAGGAAAGAGTGCTATTTGACTTGCTCATGACTCCAAGGTCAGGGTTTGGGCTTTGGCTCGGCTGACCACTTCTGCTGCGGCTTTACACTGGGCTTACTAATTCAGAGTCAGTCAAGTGAACTTTTTTTGTGGGGTGTAGTAGAATTTTGGGGGCATTTGCTGTGCTCCTTTTGCTTTTTAAATATTTGAAGGTATTTCTATGCCCTCTTTAGCACGTTCTAGCTCTTGAATAATAGACACAGAGACCTGGTATTTTTATTAACAAGCTGTAAGCCTAAGCTGAGCAGGTTCTGAGCTGTTCTAACTCTCTAAGCTATGTACTTCCCAGCCACAGGCCCCAATTTGCTTATAGTTGCCTCTCCCTGGCTTGCTCTGCTCCATGTGTGTCCTCATGGTGAATCAGTGGGTGACCTGCTTCTCACAACTACTCTTGGACATTCTGCTTTATGGACACCTCTTTTTTTCCTTTTTTTTGTGCTCCTTCTTCTCCTGGACCCTAACCTGCCTTGTGGTAAACATTTTCTCCTGACTCTTCTCCCTCAGACCTTTCACTAGGATTGGAAGTCCAGCCTTTCTATTTCCTCTGACCAGTCATTGGCTGTTCAGCCTTTTATTAACTGATCAGAGATAATTGGGGAACATTCTTTATACCACATTGATACAGGAGATTCTTCAATATTCATGACAATGTCTGTGTCTGGTTTGTAACTATATCTCAGTGCACAGAGAACAGCGTCTGAATGTACAGAGCACAGGACCTTCCCCCAGCAGTAGGGCTGCATGTCTGAGTCACTGGCTGCTGTGATCACATGACCTCATTCCAGACTGACAATATGGGGCTTCTCCAAATGGCAATTTCACTGTTGTTTCTCCAGGGTGGTTACAGCAGAAGCTGGAAGACATTGTGCTACTGTGGGGCAAGGTCTAGCTTCTTGCCCTGCAGAAGCTATGTGGCCTTCATATCATTCAAAGCAAGTCAAGGCTGCTTCAAAATTGAGGACAGAGGGAAGGATACTACCCCATAATGAGAGAAACAGCCAAGCAATGTTTTAAAGGGACTTGAAAATAGGAGTGTTAAAAATTTTTATGGCCATTTTGTAATCAACCTATCAGAACCATCCACTTCTAAATGGAATATTTTTTCAAATGACAGTTAACAAATAATTCTCATATCCTTTTCTAAACCAGCCATTGAGGAGCTCAATGAAATGGCAGTTTCTACTTTAACCATAATTCTGTATCTGTGGACTCAAAAAAGCATAGACTAAAAACATTTTAAAAACAGT
This sequence comes from Arvicanthis niloticus, assembly GCF_011762505.2. Taxonomy (NCBI): domain Eukaryota; kingdom Metazoa; phylum Chordata; class Mammalia; order Rodentia; family Muridae; genus Arvicanthis; species Arvicanthis niloticus. The sequence goes on along the minus strand of NC_047671.1, from coordinate 70,337,466 downwards.
CGCTTTATTGAACATGCAAAGGCTCTCTCTGTCATTATTCCCCTTAAATTGAGTAAGAGATACTTAAAGAACATTTCATTGTACGCGGCCACAGAGTAAATCTAGAGATAATTTACAGTGTGTGGAGGGATTCATATGTGTTACTTGCACATACTATGTTGCTTTATGTAGGAGACATGAATATCTATCCTCAGCTTCAGGACCCAGAAGTCCTGAAACCACCCTAGGGGAAATGGAAGGAGCAGTGGAATCTGACTGGATATGCCTAATGAAGGTTGGCTGCTTGTGATGAAGGCCTATCCATCCCAAACCAAAGTTGTTTGGTTTGCAAACAGGGATGCATATAGAAGTTGGGTAGAAAAATAAGCCACACCCCACAGACTTTACTGAACAAAATATATTTATTTTTAATTTGGTTGCTTTAATATAGGATCTTGCTTATTGTATCCAGGCTGATCATCTTCCTGCTCCAACCTCCTGGGTACTGTGTTACAGATGTGAGCCATTGCATCTGGACTGTGTGTTTTACTTTTAGAAGAGTCTGGCTGCAGTGTGGAGAAGGATTGGAGGGAAACAAGACTGATGGAGGTCAGCCAGTTGCATGGGCCCTTGATCTCAGCACTGACATACTGAGCCAAGTCTTTATTGGTGGGCAGTGGAGCACTGTTGCATTCATTGTAGGGTGTTTAGAAGCATCCATGACATCTAGGTAGACTCTAGATACTAGATTCAAGGATCTCACTCTTGGTTGTGTTGATCTCAAAAGATTCTACATTGCTAGTTATTTCCTGGAAGGCAAAGGCACTCTTGTTTAAGAACCCTCCCCCTCTGTTGCATTCTCTTGCATGAATGTGTATGGTGCATGAATGTATTTGTGTGTATGTGTTGCATGAATGTATGTTTACGTGTGTGGTACATGAGTGTGTGTGTGTTTGTGTGTGTGTGTGTGTGTGTGTGTGTGTCTGTGTCTGTGTGTACAATTCTCTATTTGCTGGCTTGAGCCAAGCAGAGAAAGTATGAGTGGAAGCAATAGGGGTTGAAGAGACTTTTCATTTGGCAGACTACTGAATAGGTAAGAATTGGAGATTTTACATTCAATGCTAAGTTTGGCTGAAAAATCCGAGATTTTGTATCTAAGTACTCAGGTAGCATAGATTTGCAGAAATGAGTTTGTTCAGTATGACCCAGCTTCCCCACAGTCTTCTTGACTTCTCACATTACTTGTCTGTCAAAATTTAAGCCTAAGGCCCCTGCTTTGGTTGCAACTTCTGTCCCATAATATTCCCTATGTCCCCCTCCAGGAAAAACATTTAACTCAGATCTCCTAGGTTTCTAAATTGATCATCTTTCCCCATCTCTCATGGAAAGAAACAGAAAACACAAACACATAAAATTTATTAGATTATTTCAAATCCTATACTTTTCTTAGATTTTGCTGTTAGTTTTCTGTATATCTTTGGATGCTGTGATTAGAACTCACATATGCAGGGGCTGGGGCAATAACTCAATTGGTAAAATACTTGCCTTGCAAGTGTGGGGACCTAAGTTTGATGCTCAAAACCCAGGTAAAAAACATTCTGAAAGGTGGCATATACTCGTGAGGCCAGCTCAGGGAAAACCGAGGCAATGGATTTCCGGGGCTTGTACCTGATTTTGCAAGTTTTAGGCCCGGGAGAAATTATATTTTGAAAACCAACATAGATAATGCCTGCAGAATGATGATTGAGTTTTACTTCTGACCTGCATACAGACACAAACAGAATCACAGACACACAGGTTCGCACAGACGCACAGATGTATGGATGCATGCATGCATGTATTCACGCATGTATGTACGCACGCATACATGCACGTATGCATGCATAATTGAGAAAGGATAGATCATTCTGTTTCTGCAGGGTAAACCCTGTCTCTGTTTCTTAGGAGAAACTATTTTCCAAATATCAACACAATGAAAGAAAGGGGGTTATTTCCCTTTCTGCTTTTGTGTGTGGTAAGCTCATCATTCTGTGGCTGGTTGCAATTTATTTGAAGCAATCAAGAGGTCAGGCAATTAGAAAGTCTTCCATATAAAATAATTCAATAGTTAGACTGAGATAAACACTCATGCTTCTCTGTGTTTTAAGAAAAAAATGTTTGTTCATGTTACTGTATCTGAAATGTGTTTTAAAATGAGCATTACATGTACTATTGGTCAGTAGCGGACAAAATTCTAAGATTGCTTGAATAACAGAAAATATGACATGCCTCCAAGACAATGAAATGGGCCGTAATAATAGCACAAGGAGACATGTAAGAATGAGTGTAAGGGTGAGAATTAAAATAGCGTCTGACAATTACTTTCAATTTGAACTGAGGTGAAGAAAATCAGAATTACAATACTCTTGTGATTAAACTTTGATGAGATGAAAATGTCATCATTGTTTGATGAGGATTTATTAGAGTTCAAAGAATATGAATGATTTAACCACAATGCACCAACACCACAGGGCTGAATAATCTCCATCAGTATTTCTTGACTCTTCCTTCTTGCAGGTCTCAGAGAGAACTGAAGAAATCTCAGCCCTCCCCTTCCTCAGTTTGACTCTTTCCATGTCACCAACTCTCTGGGAACGTCAGGCTCAAGTCCTCCGAGATAAGTAGTGACATTGAAATCCTGGAGTAGCTTTGCAAGAAGCACAGGCTGATATGCTGATAAGCAGGTTCCTGCTTTAGTTTCATTACTAGCATACAAATACTTTATTTTACTTTTAATGATGTCAGTATACATTATTCTGTGGGTTTATGCATGAGTGCAGTGCTCTCTGAGGCCAGAAGAGCTCATCAAATTCCCTGAAGCTGGAGTTACAGATGGTTGTGAGCCATAATGATGCTGGGAACTGAACGCTGGTGGTCTGTAAAATAGTAGTGCTCCTAATCACAGAGTCATCTCCCCAGCTGTGTGTGTGTGTGTTTGTGTGTATATGTTCATACAAATTATAAATATAAAAATAAAAGCATATATATATGTGTAAAATATTTTTAGAAATTTCTAGGAGAAATTAGCAAGTCTTGCTTTTACCCAACATTCCTTTTTGAACATGAGGATGCAGAAAGGAAATCCTTTTCTCATCCTTTGGGAAGCTCTTTCTTTTTAACGTGAGGCTTTGACAATTAAAGTTAGGCCTTCAGGGTAGTGGGGTATGTGTAGTCTGTGCATCTACCTGCATTGTTCAAAGGACAATCTTGAGTGCCATTCCTTAGGCATCTTCTACTTTTGGTTTGTGACAGGGTCTTTTTCATTGGTCTGGAATTTCTAGTAAGCAAGGCTAATTGATCAGTGAGCTTCCAGGGATCCACCCATTTTTGTATTGTACTATTGTTAGTGTTAAAAGCATATGCTGTTATACCTGGGTAATTTATTATGTGGGGTCTGGGGGGATTTAACTTTTGCTTACAAGACAAACACTTTATTGGCTCAACTGTCTCTCTTAATGCCCTCTTAAAAAAAATTCAGACAAGGTTTCCCTAGGTAGCCCAGGAATTAAACATCTCAGATCAGCCTGCCAGTTACAGGAATTGTAGGCATGCATCCCGTACTAGGGTTGTTGCATATGGACTTGTCTCTTTGTAGAGACAATGGCAATTTCAGTAGTGCTTGTGGTGAGAGGGGTGTCGAAGAGCTTGTAGCCTCATTTCTCACTTTTATTGCTGACAGTTTAGTGCTTTCCTTCTTCTTCTTTCCTATCTCCTGAACCCATTCTCCACTGTCATTGACAGTGGGCATTCAAAGACCAATTTATTTGTTGTGAGTTTATTTATTTTTTTGTCTTACATAGGTCTGAATTTGCCTAGCATATTGTAGTTTGAAATCAAGACGGGTTTCAGTCTTATGAGCAAACTGTTTTCTTTTTACTGAATGAGATAATATTAGCAGTAGGCATTATGCCAATTATTCTCAGAAGACTTTGTCACTGTGGCAATATTACAATTTGACTTATTCAAAAATATCACTAACTGTGGTGGTTTGAATAGGCATAGTTCCCATAAACTCATGTGTTTGAATACTTGGTTCATGTAGGTGTGGCTTTGTTAGAGTAGGCGTGGCCTTGTTGGAGGAAGTGTGTCTCTGTGGGGGTGGGCTTTGAGGTCTCTTTGTGCTCAAGTTCTGCCCAATGTGACACACAGACTCTCAGCTCCATCTCCAGCACCATGTCTGCCTGGATGCTACCGTTCTTCCTTCCATGATGATAATGGACTAAACCTCTGAACCTGTAAGCCAGCCTCAATTAAATGCTGTACTTTATAAGAGTTGCCATGGTCATGGTGTTTCTTCACAGCAATAAAACTCTGACTAAGACGGTAACATTTTCCAAAAGTTGTCCTTTAACTCTATAGTCTGGCCCAGGCAAAGTGATCATATAGGAGTTTGGATTATTTCCAAATGTTATTCCCAAATACCTTTCTTAATATTTTATTTATATTTAATATATATAATTTAATATTTAATTTATATTTAATAAATATTTAATATTTATTTAATAAATAAATTAACCAAATTTTTCTATGGGTGTCTGGATGCATTGTGGAGGAAGTTTTAATTTACTCCTGCTCACCAAAGAAAGTTCCCTTGGTCACTCAAAGTCCCCTTTAAAAACACTTTGTAAGTTTAGGTAGTTTATCTTTGTCGAATTTGCACTTGAGGCTTTAATCTTCCAGCAGCAGACACTGAAGCGATAATGAGAGATTAGGTCGGGAACAACTAAAATGTCTGGTATACTGTAATCTCAGTTGATATGAAAAATCAAAGGCTTGCAAAGAGAGATAGTGAAAGTTGGAGCTAGTGGAACCTGGAAGTGCCTTAGCTAAGAGTCCACAGAGGGACGTGGCTGGGAACAGAGAGGTGCGGACAGCTGCCTGGGTTAAAGTCTCAGTTCTGTCCCCTGCTAGTCCTATGACTCTGAACACACTGATTGATATTTTTAGACTTCAGTTCTTTTTTATATTGGCATAATGGAAACAGCTATAGTGAAATGTTTCTATACGGGATGAGAAACCATATACTGGTTGTACCGTGAGTGTTCAATTGTCTTTATTATTGAACTATCGAAGCCTTTAACAGTAGCTGCTATTACTCTTTACCTCTATCCTTTCCAGTACCAACCAAGCTGTATCTTAAATAGTGATGCTGGTAATATCTTCTCAAGGAAAAAGAACCCCAATTTCCTATACTATCAAAAGTGTAAGTAAGTCCTCTACAGCTGTTCATCTTATTCCTTTTTGTAAATTATTTTCTAAGGTCTATAATTTTCCTGGTTCTCAGTATTTAACTCATTGCTTCAAGGTGGTATGGTACAATGAGGGTTCCCCTTGCATACATAATACATACATACATATCTCCATACATGCATGAATACATACATAATACATGTATGCATACATATATGTGTGTGTGCATGTACATGCACTTGAGCATGTATGTCATTAAAGACCAACATGAATGCTGAGAAATTGGGTGGGTGGGTCTGTGAAAAGTCTATATCAGATGTAGGGGAACCAATCAGACAGATGGCTGGAATTGAAAAACTGGTTTCAGATTTTGCTTTTCTACTATGTGAAATGTGAGGTAATTCGCTTATTTCACTAAACACTTGTTTGCTCTATCTTTGGAGATAAAAACAATAGTGATGCTCACCTTGTAATGATCCTTGAGGTAAAACAATTGAAAATAATATATAAATTCTATAGTCACATACATATGTTTTTACAGTTACTAGTTATTCTAATTCATTTTTTCTCTTTCTTTCTTACCCTTGGGTAATACTTTCAAGACATCGTCCTCTTCTGTGACAAGTGTCCTTCAAAAGGAAAGAAGAAAAGCAGGATGCCATGTCTATGTCTTCACTCAGACACCTAAGGATCGGAGCGTTTCTCTATCCATCCATTCCTGTACCCATCCATGTGTGCGTCTGCTCACTTATTGATCTTATAGGTCGTGGGCACTGGATATTTGTTATCTCCATGATACATAAAAACATTATTAGTGTGAATGTCCTGGTTTCTTAGTGGTTTCAGAACACATGGAGGTAGAAGAACCCAATTCAGAATTTTAAGTCTTCAGTATCTTCTTAAAAGCCAGACAAGAAATCAGTAGGAAACTCAAAAAATGGTAAGCATTCGTTCAGGTGACATTGCTTTGGACATTACCGAAACTGAATAATCAACAAAAAAGCAAGTTGACATTTCTACCACAAGCTTTCTATGCTTGTAAAATACTTTGCTTGCTGAAGTATTCAACTGAATTAAATTTCATCTAACATCTGGCCATTGTATAAACACAGCAATGAAAACATGTCTTGTTTCGTCCACATTGAGTATAAATTTTAGAAATCCAATTAGTGTTACATTCTTTGTGTGCGTTTTTCTTTCTCTTTTCTGTTTGAATTAATTTTGAGCTACTACCTGGAATTATAAGAATTCAAGTATTTAGCACACACATCTCAGCAGCACACACAAAACAGCCAGGTTGAAGAATAGGGCTTTATAGCATTTCCTCATGACTCTAAGATACTCTTTAATTTCTCTGACCTTGTAATGCATACTTACACAGTGGAGTGTCAAGTCCCTTAGAGTACAGGGAGGAGATCACCGGGAAAGAGAAGTACACAGTATAAATAAGATATATTCACAGCTCTTAAGGAGCTGAATACTCAGCCTAAGTACTCAGCAGTCATCCATCTGGGTGGACAGGATTTCCCAACATCCTGAGGATAGACCGTTTATTTAGCACTGACAGTTAGTTGTTGGAGTCTTCACATTTAGCCCCACTGTGATGGTAACTGATATCCTACAGTCTACTTTGTAGATGTGGACATCATGAGTGATGTGTGCCCAAACCTAGTCTTCTCTGTATGTTTCAGGGCCTACCCCAGTATATACTCTTTAGGTTTTCACAAAGTACCATTGACTTTATGGGATCCACCAGCATTTGGTGTAGATTGCACTCAAATACCAAAACCTCCCACTCATTCTAATGGAAGTGCAAAAAATGACAACTGAATTCTTAAACACCATCAAATACATGGTTTACTTTTAAAAACATTTGGAGATTTATTTGTATGATCCTAGTAGCATGTTATGCAACATAAGAAATAGAACTCGGCCACACTGCTAATACTTTTAATAGGTTTTTCCAAATATTAGTCATTATAGTTTAAATCCATTTAACATTAAATCTAATGTTGTAATAATATAAGTTAATAAATAGTTGTGAATATAACCAGGCATTCATTTTATTTTTCTTAGTTCCTCATAAGTTGCAAGTTTATTGTGATTTGGGTGATAAAATGGTAAATCGTTTACATATTTCCATAAATTGCATGTTTATTTGATCAAACCTGAAAAAAATCTAAAAATACTTTGCAATGGAATATATATGTTAGGAGTAATTTTTTAGCTCTTGATTTTGGACTTAAAACAGTAACAATATAACTGCTCTTAAATTTAGTGTTCATGGTATGTGTTGTTTAACATTTGTTTGTTGTGTGTTTTCAGGGAAGTTATGTGCCAAAAGTGAGTATCCATAGTTTTTGATTTTTGAAGTTAAGTGTCTAACATTTCTTTCTGAGAATTATGGGTTTCAAATGTTTGTGTTATTTAAGGTTTTTTGAAAAGCATTGACACCTAGACATGAACTTTCAGGTCCAAGAGATGCCAAATTCACGTATCCTGTAGTTTAATGATAAGAACTTTTTATGGTTTTTATAAAATCGTCTATTTGGCTCTCCATATTCAATTGTTATAGATATGGCAGTGTCTCTGTTAGATTTCTGATGGGTGAGGAGGGTTTTTTTTTTTTTTTTTACTTTTTTAAGTCAAAAATCAAGAGCTACATTACACTGCAAAGGGCCAGGCAAGGACCAATGCCACCATTTTAATTAGTCCCTTGGTTTTGAGAATTCACTGCCATCTGTGGAGTTAGCGCAGTGCATACAACATTGCCTGGATCCTCCTCGGAGAAGGGTTGCCCTTTTTGAAATTGGCCACTAATAAGTCAATTCATTTCTATCATGCACATTTCCCAGAGATTTCTAACTCCTTATGAAATCAGCAGGGAGCAGCTCTGGCCAGCAGTGTCTGTGAGATGTGGTAGGACACCCCTCTGATGACTGAAAGGGAGAGGACTTATAGTGTCAAATCACAGAGACAAGTTGTAAAATTACCAATGACTTAGTCTACAGAAAATAATTTTTTTGTAGAGTAAAACATTTTGGAAGGAAATGGAAACACACATTTAGAAATTAGAGTCCTACATTGGAAAAATATTCTCAAAATCTTAAAAAAAATGATTTCTTTCTGCTCTGTTTTGACAGACTATGTACATTTCCAGTGTATGGACCACCTTGAAACTTGGGGGTGTCTCTGTTTTCCTCCTGAGGGAACAGACAGTTGGTGTTGTTCCATGGCTCGTATAAATCTTTTATGTCTTCCTGACTTTTCCTCTCTGATCTCTCTGTTGTGTATCTGTCAGTAGCTGTCTCTTGGGAATGGTACTATGCACTTCATTAATAAAAAGGGATTAAAGGGAAAAGCCCTGATCTCCTAATACATTGGATAATTTGGTGTCATCCACAAGGCAATAGACCCCTGCTGCATAGATGTCATTAGAAAGGGACTATTTCATTACATTTTTTTTACTGGCAGAGCCGTGAGTGAAATGCAAGGCATATTGTCTCTTATGCAAAGACGAAGAGTGACAATGCTGTCACTCTCTGCCCTTAAACAGCAGAATGTAAAAATATGCTCTTTGTTTCCACGTTCATGTTGCTTTCCTTTGATGACACTAAAAATTATGCTTTCACTAAATATTGAGCAAAATAAAAATTAGAAGAGATTATTGGATTATTGGTATTCTTAAATCTCAAATGTAAGTTTTATATATATATATGTATATATATACATATATATGCACACACATACGTATATAATCAAAGACATGCTTGTTTTGATTACCTACTGTTTGCCTGGCACTCTGCCAGATGCTAGAAAACAAATCACCAAGCCATGATTTCACTGTTTTCAGTTCCTACCATATTGAAAGCCGTTACTGGAAATGACTGTTAAAGTGAGCACAAACAAAGCAAGCTGTATGGCATAATAAAAATATTCACAGGCCAGGATTTTGAAAGAGTAATCAGAAATGTTCTTAATTCTTCCTTGTTAACTAAATTTATTTTCGACCCGACATGTTTGTTGATGGTTATCACCTTCTGCACACTGATCTTAAGCCTGGCAGGTACATTGTGAAAACACGTGAAGGAATGGGCAGAAACCACCCCTGGGAGGTCTACGCCCTGGGTCTGCACGATCCGCTCAGAGAGGAAGCTCATGTCTCCAGTGTAGTATATTCAAAGCCTTGAAATGGGACCTATGCTTCCAGCATCTACCTCAGAATCTGCCGGTGGCACTGAGAGGCAAATGCTGCCCTCGTGGCCCTGGGAACTTGCACATCAGTTTCTGAGCACCGAAGAGAATCAAGTTTAATCGTGGTCCATTATCTGGCTGCCACAGACGCAAAACTGCCATTAACAATAAGATGTCACACAATTGGAATTGTGCTTGGGAGAAGAAAGCCCTCGATTATCAGCTATTTATAAGCTAGTTCTCGAAGAGATGGCTCTTCTCTCTCCCACTACAAACTTTTGTTTAGTGAAATTGACATTTGCAGTACTTTGTCCAAGATAAATGCTAGGCTAGACTGTTATGATTGTAAAAACTGGGGTTTCCACAGAGCATTCGACGGGCAGAAGGCAAAGCAGTATGGGAAAAACAAACAGTTTTAACAAATAAACCAGGCAGGAAGTAAATACCTTAAAAGCACAGTAAACTATGTGCAGATGGGGCACCTGTGAGCACAGAGGCTGTCTGCTCACCTCTTTATTTGGCATCGACGTTGCAGCTTGTCTGCCATATATTTTAATTCATACAAATGGGTACACTCACAATGCTGATCACCGACAGATGTCATGGGAAGCGAGACAGCATCAGCAGTTGACATGGGGTTTATACTACCTAGAGTAAGCAGCATTTAGACACCAACTGAAAATCAGGACTCAACTAGTCAAATTCTGATCTAAAATGTCTCAGCTAGTATTTCAATATAGGGACCAAAATGGCAAAGAAATTCCGCAGTTTTGCAAATAAGCTTAAAAAGTAAGTGAAGTAGTTAAAAGCTTAGGCGGTTAATCTTTTGTGGTGTGTTTAAGAGTGTGCACTGAAAACAGACCAATCATTTGATAGCAGAGGTTTCCCCTCTCCCTGTGATGGATGTAAGACAGTAGTAAACTTTGCTCCACTTCCCACCAGACTCCCCAGGTCTGGCTGTCCTGAACCTCACTATCTGTCCCATGTACAAGTTTCATTAGATGAAACTAACACATGGACAGAAGTTAATATTCTTTCAATTTTTTTTTTTTTTTTGAGTTTTAGCCCTATGGTTTCTTGGATTCTGAGGGGGAAGAAGGAGTATAGTGAATTGGGGTTGTGATTTGACAATCAGATATATAAATACAAATGACATATTAGCAGTGACCCTTGCTAATTTTTTTTCCCTCCGAGGTAGTTTATAAATAAGGGGTGGCTTGTGGAAGAACTTAGTACATGTCTTCTCCTGAATGCACATGATTCTGTGAGGTACACACTTTGTCATTTTTAAATCAATGCCATGAAATCAATAGTCAGGTGACGATGGACAATATCAGCTTCCTCATAGAGGTGTCCATGTGCTCTGCAGGGAAAGACTTGACCAGATCTTGGTTTATCTTTTCAGTTATTATTAAGTCAATACACTAATTGCATGTTTGCTTTGGGGATACATTAAAAATATTTCTGTTTTAAAATTTCGTATCCATTATAGGCTTCTTCTCCCCCCCCCATTGATAATAGTAAAATATATGTCATTTAAACTGTGTAACAAGATGTGAAGCAAGAAACCAGCATGTGTCTAATTTATAACAAATCTGTTTCCTTAATGGGTGGCAGAAAATCTGAGGCCAGTTCTAGGGAGTCTTTTCTGCTTTCAGTGCGGTTCTCTAGTCATACGGAAGACAATACCTCTCCAGAAGAGTCTTTCCCCTTCTTCTCCTCTCCGCGGTCAATGTCAATCACATGCACCACCCCGGGCTTCAGGATCAAGTCTTCTGTCTCCACTTGGCTCCTGTTGTCCTCCACTTCCATGTAGCTCCCTTTTGTCTGCTGTGTAGCTTTGCTGAAGGCTTCCTTAAGGCGCCGTTTGAGCTCCACGTCAGGACAGAAGACATACTCGTAAAGGGCGCCTGCCAGCACCGCTCCTGTGATTGGTCCGACCCAGTATATCTGGGGGAAAGATGGATGAGGAGAAGAGAGAAGGAGAGAAAAGTAGTCTCAGTGGAAAAACAACCCATGCATATAGACTTTAACTGAGTTAAATTAAGGCAGCAACTGTGACACACACATACACACACAAACGCATACGGATTTTAAAGTAAATGAGAAAGTGTGCCAAGATTCACCAAAGATTTGCGCATTAGTGAACAACATTTGAACGTAAAATAAGAAAGAATAAAATTGTTCTATTTTTGTCTTTTAATATTATATGTTTTAATGTTTTGATTTTTAAAAAGTATTATGTGAGACAGAATCTAGCTCAGGCTACTCTATGTATATACCCATTACATAGCCTAGGCTGGCCTTCAACTCATATTCCCTCCCCCCCCACCCCCCCTCCCGTCCCAGGATTGTGATATTAGTAGGTACTGTCACATCTGGCTTATTTTATGATAAGTTTTATTGTAGAATAGCTATTCTCTGGCTGTTCCATAAGCTAAACAGACACTAGGAATTCTTTAAACTGGAAAGAAAAAATGAATTTTTGGTGCATGTTTCTTTTCTGTATTTCACATTAGTGCCGTACCTTGATTTTCCGTATAACCAGGATCATGGTGCAATTGTATCATTTAGAGGGTTGGTTATTCACTATGCATAATGAATATAGTCCCAGCCCTTCCACTTAGCAGGTCTGTGAGTACCTACATCAGGGACTCTTTCCATTTTGAGACAAGGTCTCTTGTATCCCAGGTTGCTTCAAATTCACCTTGTAGCTGATTGACTTGAGCTGCTCATCCCCCAGACTCTTCCTCCACAGTGCTGGGATTATAGATATGTGCTACTGTACCCAAAGTGTATGGTGTTGCAGAGGGTACCCAGGGCTTCCTGCATGCTGGGAGAGCACTTGACCAACTAAATTATACCACTATAATTATACATAATTTAACCTTGAAGGACTTGGTAGTTTGTGGCTCCTTGAAACCAGTTCAATTCACGCATCCTGGATATTTTAAAGCTGTATGTGACTAACTTGGCTGTTAGTTTCCTTATATCATGTGCTTTCTCTCTTTAAAATGTGATTTCATTGCATGAAGTGCTATGGGTTATTTCTCTCATCTCTCTCCCTGTATATACTGCTTTAGTGAAAATCCGTACTGACTTTAGGGATGGCGACTGGATAAGAATTAGTGAAGAATTTTTCAGGGGTTCAGTAAATGACATGATCTTATTGCATTAGGGATGCGCTGAGAACCAAGTAAGCTTTCAATCTGATTAGGCTGCGACGTATACTTTACAGTCCACACACCCTATAGAGTGATAGGTACTCATGTACTTTAGAGCACATGTATGTTATAGTGTTGGGCACTCATCCAATGGATGCGCTTGGGACCAACCCCCTGTTTACTGAGCACTCTGACTGTACTGATTACATTTCTTCTCTCATCAATAACCTTTGATATAAATATTATTAAAATATACATTCTTATGCCTTGGGTAGTTGACACTTTGAGAGATTACAAGCTTACTTTAGACAGCATACTTGGCAAGTGATTTAGTTGAAATGTCAGCTTTTCTCCCTTTTACTAATGTCCTGTTTGCTTTCTCCTCGGAAAAAAAGAAAACAAAAGGAAACACCCAAAACCTAAAATGACTATGTCATCCTTAAAACACCATCTGGAACAGGAAGGATGATATGTAGGAGGAGCTAAGGTGGGAGTAGTATGGAGAGAAAGAGGAGAAGTAAGGAGAGGAGGAGGAGGAGAGGAGGAGGAGGAGGAGAAGGAGAGGAGGAAGAGAAGGAGAGAAGGAGCTAGGTGACCAGAGAGAAAGTGGGGGGGACATGGAGGTGGATGTTCGAGTGTCTCCGCCAGTCAAAGGTAGTTGATATATCTAGGTTGGGTATTGGGTTATACTTCTGATTGATATTGAGCATTACCAAACTTATAAAGCCTTTGATTAACATTAAAAACTATATAAAAGCAAAAAGGAGAAGGGGGCATGGGATAGGGGTTTTCTAGGGAGGGGAAATGGGGAAACGGGATGGCATCTGAAATGTAAATAAAATATCCAATAAAAAATAAATTAAAAAAATAAATAAATAAAAAGAAAGAAAAAAAATTCTCTAAGTATGCGATGGGCATCCAGAACAGTCTGGTGGAATCTTAACAGCATAATTTGTTAAAAAATAAAGTCTTGAATGAAAAAAAAAAAAAAGAATGTTACTAATAAGCAAAAAAAAAAAAAAAAAAAAAAAAAAAAAACCCAAAAAACCCACCATCTGGAAATTACCTGCACTTAGCATCTTCACTGTAAAACCTAAAAGAAAGCAGAGCTTCCTGCTGAAGCTGAGCACATGTGCTTAGCAGGGAAATAGCCAGGAGAGTCACTGGACCTACCAAGCTCCTTATCTTAAACATGAGAGAGCCCAAAGGAGACTTTATCTTCTCTGTGCCCTTTCAAAGGAGAAATGAGAGCCCTCCTCTAAATGCCTTTGCTCTTTGTTCTTTTGGTACAATCTCATTAGATTGGTGCACTTCACAGGCTTCAAGTCCCACGAGGGAGAACAGCCACTGTGAAACCATCCCCACCCTTTCCACGACACTCTGGAGGAGACGGCAAGTCCATGTTCTCAAAAATGAATCTTGATGCCAAATTGCTATTCCCAAACTGAGCTCTGTGTACTTTAAAGTATCTTTAAATTTTTATAAAGAATTTTATTGCTGAAAATAGAAAAATACATAAACTTCATAAAAGTGTTTTAGAAAAAGTAAAACCTCCTAAACCTTACACTGCCTAACTTAACCCTGTCCATTTATTGTAAGATCTATAAACTTCTCATTACACTTTTCCATTTGGTGGCTGGGGAAATGGTTCTATGTGTAAAGTGTCTCCCTGCAAGTATGAGGATCTAAATTTGAGTCCCTGAAACAAACATAAAAGCCAGACACCATAATGCATGTCTGTAATTCCTGAGCTTCCTACAGGAGGATGGAAACTAGGAGGCAGAGACAGGGGAATCCCCAGGGGCTCCTGGGCCAGGTAGCCTGGTGATCAGTGAACAAAAGAGCCTGTTGCAAACAAGGTGGAAAGTGACAACTTTCCCTAGGTTACCCAAGGCTGTCCTCTGACCTCCTCATGTCATGCCATGTGTGTGCTTACCTGCATGCACACACACACACACACACACACACACACACACACACCCCACAAGGAATGTAAATTCCATTTTTGTTAATGTAGTAAGTCTTTCCAGAAATATCAGTGCTAAAATGACCAGTCCAATGACTGACATTGTGGATCAAGACGTTGCATGTCTGTGTCTAAATTACATCTAACCAATCAGTATACTTAAGGGATCAGGGAATTCATGCAGTCACAGTGTAATATTTCCCTCCTTTCCTAGGTCATGTCTTAAACAGCCACATGTATAAGACCAAAGCACAAATGACAAATTAGTATGTTCATACCTTTAAAAAATGTAAAATCACATTCACATTATATGAATGATAATAAAAGTTAGCTCTATTTGCAATCTGCCATATATATTTTTCTTGTATTTTGTAGATTATTTAAGTTAATATCTGCTGACTTTCATAATTGTCTATGATTCAAAGAATAGAAATTCTTTTGTTGACAGAAACAATTGAAACAGAATCATTTGTCTCTCACTACTCTGGGCCCAGATTAGCAAGAAGGTTAGTCCTGAGATTAGAAAGTATACCTTCCCGGGAGTCATTTATTTTTCTAGCTACAGCTGTGGTGACAATGGCATAAACATTGACATCATTTATTTGGTATCATCCATAGTTCACATGCTTCCAGCTCCAGTGCCAACTGTAATAAGTGCATATTATATAAACTAAGATGGTAAATACCCCTTTTTATAGGTGATGCTTTTACATATTTCTTTTTTTCCTTTTAAGAATAACTTTATTTTCTATTGTTGCTAAGAAGGCTTTCTTTCAATGATTTACATAGTAATACAGCATACATTTATTATTTAAATGTACTCTACATAGGAAACCTATAATTATTCTGCTGTTCTCTGTCAGACATATATCTGACGTTTGGAAAACTCAACTGTTTGGCGATAGACCTAGAACAGAACACTATGAGAGCTTTTGCAGCAGGCCTTTGCTGGACTATCTTTACTCTCTGTGACAAATGCAATAACAAGTCAAGAGTTAAATTTGGGGGAAAAGCAACAGAAACTAGTGAGCTAAATTATGATAATAAAAAGAGGCATTTGGATAACTGTTCCCAACCTCAGAAAGGTGGGGCCTATCAACTTAATAGTTACCCAGTGGTTTTCCCAGTTTCCCATGATAACTGCAGGTCCAAAGGATCGAGCTGGGTTCATGCTGGCTCCGGTATAATTGATCTGCAATTGAAAAAAGAACAAAACCACAGACATTTTGGTAACAGGACTCTTAACAGGTATCAGTTGCTGTAACTTCCTGTAGTCTCCTCAGAGGAACATTGAGATTTAGCCACCTTGTAGTTGGCAAAATGACAACTCAATGTCAACAGATATGGCTGGATCTGAGTGAGCTGTGTGTTTTATGGCAAAATCTGCATGGATACATGGGTATATCCAGCTAGACTATTTTCTAGCATGCATCTACTTGTCAAAAAGTTAATACTAAAGTAAGTAACAGCACTAAAACAATCTAAATGTTGCAGTAGTTGGCACTGGCCAGGCTACTGGAATCAAAGAAAGTGTGAGCTGTAAACCAGCATCTTCAGGCCAGCTTCAGGGTGAGGATAAGTGAGATCAATCAATTATTCAAATAGACTTAACACTTACTGCAAACAAATGTCCAATTGCAACGGAAAATCCAATTGCTAAAGCTATTGAACCAGTAACATCGGTCCGTTTGGAATCACAGCTGGCGAATATAGTGAAAACCAACTGGAAAGTGATTATTAACTCCACCAAGAGCCCATGGCCAGCGGTGAGGTTTCCATGAACCTAGAGAGAGAGAAAGATGCCCCATCAGAATTGAAGCAAGAGTCTAGGGCTGTAGAAATGCATCGGTATGAAGGGTGTATTTTATCTGCAGAGAAAGCCAGGGTTAACTTGAGTCTTCTACCAACCCTGTGTTGAGATTTCCATCCCTTCCACCTCCTAAAAAGAAGGAATCAATTCACACTCATTTTGGGCCATTACAGACAATTACTTTTACAGTGACTGAGTTTTCAATGAATGTTGTTTTTAGCAACACAAGCAAAATGCGTTAGTGTGGCACTTAACTCGTAAAAGATGTTCTTAAGAGATTTGTAATGTTCGAAGGCAATTATTAGACCCATTGATTAGGTTTAGGTTAGTTCATAGGTATCTCAGCTAAAACATAAGCCAAAGTTTAACAGCAGCCTGGTGCTGAGCTAACACTGCCAACTGACAGAATGAAGAGCAGATTAATATGGATTTACTGTTTTGTTGGGGTTTCTTTGTGTAGCCCTGGCTGTCCTGAAACTTGTTTTGTAGAGCAGGGTGGCTTCAAACTGCTTCCGTTTACTGGGTGTAGGATTAGAGGCACGACCCTTTATGTAGATCTTTTAAAGTCCCCTACATATGAAGAGCAATGAATCCTTGTCCCTGCTATCAAATACGTAATTGTAAGCCCTTACAAAATAAATATAAGATAAAAATACAGTCAAGCCAGCCATGCTGATTTATACCTATAATCTTAGCACATAGGAGGCTGAGGCAGGAGGACTGCTACAAGTTCAAGGCCAGCATGAGCTAGGTAATGATTCTGAGCTCCTGCCTCAAAAACAAAAACAAAAACAAAAATAAAAAAAACCCAAAAAAACAAAACAAAACAAAAAAAAACAACCCACAAAAACCAAACCAAAACAAACCAAAGCAAACCAAAAACCCCAAAACTTAATGTTACTGGGATAGGAGAGAAAACAAAGCAAAGCAAAGCAAAACAAAACAAAACAAAACATTTTGAGTGGTTTTAATCCTGTTCAAGTCACTCAAGAGTAAATAATAATGTTCTCTTTTTATGTTTTCGATATCTAGACAGGGTTTTAACTCTGTACTCCTGGCTGGCCTTGCCTCCTGATTCTCCTGCCTAAACCTCTCAAGCGCTGGGATTATAGGCCACCCTCATGCCTGGCTCTTATGTAAATATTTTTTTCTTTTAGACAAATTATTGTGTAGTACAAACTAGCTTTGAATTTGATAGACATCTGAGGATGGCCTTGAACTTCTGGTTCTCCTGCCTTTGCTTTGCAAGTTCTGGTAGCGTAGATATGTGCCACCAAACCTCATATATGTGGTGGCGGCAATATAACCAGGACCTCATGCATTCAGGCAGGCAGAACTCAGTTCTGTTTCCAGCTCCATAATCTAGTTGTATTATGAATGCTTCTCAGGCCATGAGCAAGCTTTCGGCAGGAGTTTTAAGCACATGGAGTTCTAGCACAGAAATAAGAACTGAAGAGTTCTCACCGTGGTGACTCCCAGTCCTCCCACCACGCTGGGAGGTGTGACCAGGTAGAGGATACCGGCTCCAATGATGGCCCCCAGGCACTGTGCAGCGATGTAGAAGACAGACTTGGCGATGCTGATCTTTCGTGTGCACACCATGGCCACTGTCACAGCAGGATTGATGTGGCCACCACTGATGTGGCCAAAGCACTGCACCATGGTAGCAATGCTGAGTCCGAAGCAAAGGGAAATGAGGACCATGTCCACGGGTAAGGGGTTTTCTGAGCCACCCCAATTTATGGTGGATCCCACACTGAGTAAAACGAAGATAAGCATGGCCAGAAATTCTGCTGAGACTGCTTTCCAGAAAGCCTGCGTCCAGACTCCTTTGAAAGCCACCATGATGCTCTCTCTACTGCAGGAATGTCCACACTTACTGGAAAGAAGAACACAGTGAGGATAAGAAACCACCAACCTAGCTTTTCAGCTGGAAGGGGCACTGACGTTTGGGGGAGGGGGTCAGGCTCGTAGGCTGAGGATGATTTGCTGAACACTCTTAGCAATCCAAGAAAGACTGCTTCTGAAGTCTCCTTAATTAGTAGATGAGAGATTGCTATTCCAATCGCCTGTGATTTCCTATTCACTGGACAGCAATCCAAAACATCGGTAGAAAGGAGACTGTCTCAACTAAATTCCTTAAGAGATTAAGACTAAAATATATGCAACTGGGGGTTAGTTCCCTTGGGCAAGCTTTAAATTATACTTTTCACGTGTAGTTTTGGACAGAAATAAGTTAAAGAGGAGGGGGTGCTGGAGAGATGGCTCAGCAGTTAACTGTAGTGACCGTTCTTCTACAGGATCTGAGTTTGGTTCCCAGTACACACATGGTGGTTGTCTACCATCTGTGACTCTGGTTCCAGAGGATCTGCCATCTATGGGCACTGCACCCAGGTGGTACACAGTCACACATGCTGGCAAAACACTCATCAAACTCACAAAGTAAGATAAAGTAAGTCAATATCAAAGTGTCTGACTGATTGCCAGCACCTGATACACATCTCTGCACTGTCTGCTGCTCATTGCAGGAAGAAGCTTCTCTGACAAAGAGGGTGGGAAGCCCAGGGATTGGGCTGGGGAGATAAGGGGAGAGTAGGTCAGGGGTACAATTTGAGCGGGTATGACCATATTTCATTATGTAAACTCACATATATTAATTTCCAAAGAATGTCAAATATATATATTTTAAAAGGCAGATATTTTTCATTTTTGTATTTTGTATCTTCAAAATGGGCATTGTGAAAAAGGCTTTGTAGAAGCCTGTACCCATTCTACATGGCAAGCACGCGTAGATTTGGAGATTTGTTAGGAAGCTGGGACTGTGTCTTCCGGAAATGTGAATTGGTGGAGGGCAGAATTGCTTCTCCTACTTAGTGTAGACATTAGGGACAGTCAGGGACTCAGCTGGGACAGGGACACTCCCTGCTGTTGCCCTGGGCAAGGAGGAGGCAAGCTGCAGGCAGGAATAGCTTGGGAGCCCTTGGGCAGATCTGGGCTTGTAGCACTGGGACGTGACAACCTCAATCCCCAGGGGGGAGCCTGAGAGGCTCTGGAAGGGCGGGGCCATGGGCACTCCAAGCTGGTGCCAGGCTTGCAGGCAGAGGCCAGGTAAACACAGAGAAGTAGGTATCAGAGGGGGCAGGCACCAGAGGGGAGAGACTGGGGTAAGAGATGCTTTTCAAAGTATTTGGGAGGCAGGATAATGCCTCCACAGGCTCTATTGTCTCTCAAGCAATAACTGGATTGCTCTCCAACACCCCCTCCCCCCAACACACATCCTGGAGTCTGGAGTGTGTAAGCCAGCCCCAAGCAGTCTTCCTATCCACAGGGTACAGAGTGGAAAGAGGGGGTGTGGCAGGAGCCAGTGTGGAGACTTGCAGGATGAACTTCTTCTCATGGAGGACTGTTTTCCGATGGGCTTGGCCCTGGAGCACAGTTTGCCCCTCTTGAGGCGTTTTGGAAGTGGGGAAGGGAGCAGGAAGAGAGGGAGAGGCTTAGAACATGGTCAGGAAATAACGGGTTCCAAGGCAGCCTTTGAAAGGGAGTTGCTTTGCTCTTGCGATCTACCTTCTTATAGTATTTAAGATCTTTGGAGTGGAAGAGGGTAGGGTTTGAAGACACCAATGCAATTGCTTACTGTGGCCAGAAATTGTTAAATTCCCCTTTAGAAGGGCAGCCATCCCTGTTACCCTCTTACCTAAGACATTCGTTTTGTTACGAGACAGACAGGCAGCGTTTAGCATAGAAGACTATGTAGGGCGCTGGTCTAGAAAACCAAAGGCCGAGGGAAAGTAGAATTGTTGTAACCTCCCAAATATACTGTGAGCTTTTTATCTTTTGAACATCACTCACTGGCCTAGGGAGCCTGGCTTCAGTGTGGGCAGCGAGGGAAGTCCTGTATGACCCGGGCTGGGGAAAGGTTTTCATCACTTTTAAGAATTCTGCTTCTCTGTTAGTTTGACTAAGGGGCTTTCCTTCTGACCTGAAAGGGAAGTCACTCTGTACTCACACCCACCCACCCAGAGGGCCGCCAGGTACACACAAAATATGCCCTGCCCAAGAGGTCCTCTAAGCGAATCATGTAATTATGAGAGGCCTCAGCTTGGATAATGTTGATGTATTCCTTAGAGGAACATAATACAGATAACACACACACACACAGCGGTTGGGATGGGGCAAAGAGGACACCCTGGGGAGGCATTAGAAAAGGGAGAGAGAGAGAGAGAGAGAGAGAGAGATTCTGAGAACTCACATTGAAAAAAAAGTGGTGGAACTCACCAGCAGTCCAGGGTTGTTGCCAGGTGGCAGAGGGGCAAGGTGCTATTACATATGCTCTCTTCTGGGGCCCCCGATAGAGAGGAAAAAGGAGGGACCAAGCAGGAAGTGAAGGGAGCTGGGTGGGCAGGAAAGAGTCCCTGCTCAGTAGCAGAGCACCCAGGGGAGGCGGGCCTGGAAAAGGCCAGCCTCCCTCCAGCACCCTTTGTCACCTGCTCATTCACACACCTGTCCCCCTCTCCAGAGACCTAATCAAGAAACTCAGTTGCTCTTTGGACTTCATTTTTTTCATCAGAGAAATTAAAAAGAAAAAAAAGCAAAGCACCCAAACCTGTGAACCATAAACAGAAACTTTAAAATTACCTTAGCTACCCCTTTTCTCAAAAAAAAAAAAAAAAAAAAAAAAAAAAAAACCACAAAAATTTTTATCTCCCAAACAGCCTCAGCTAGCGGTGGACCCCCAAAACTTCTAGAATGTATGTACCTCTCTGCCTCAGTGAGGGTCTCCCCAACATTGCTCACAGCCCCACGATCACCATCAATGTGCCCTGATGTGTTTACATTCAAAGGAAATAGACCAACATAATTTGCTTTGCTCTTTTTCTCCCCCAGAACAAAGCAGGATTTGTTGACACGACCCAGCTGCAGTGAACTGGACACATTACTTCCTAGTGAATACACTGTTTCATACACTCCTGGACAGTTAAGTTACCGGGTGAGTAATTTTTCTAATGAAAAATATTGCAGAGTAATTTCCCATGCTAAAATGCATCCCGTCTCTTCTCCCTTCCTCTGCTTCTCCTCTGCACAAGCTTAGTCTCCAGGCTTAAAAGAAGCACCCACCTATTCCGTTGTTACCTTCTAGATCCTGCCTGCAAAGATATGGGTATATGTAATGAAAGAGTTTTATCTTTTAAAAGTGCCGAGCATTGTTTCCTGAAGGCAAAGAAGGACTTACCCCCACCGCCTTGCCGCAGCTCTGCCACTCATGCCTTCCCTGGCCAGAGTGCAGCTCAATGCCTGCCCCCGGGGCTCCAGTACACTGGAATCAGATTACGGGCACTTGTCTGATTGGGTTTTTGGAGTGTAGGGGTGGAAAGATTCTGCACCATGTGGCAATCACTAAGTTATATTTGAACTAGAAATTGTCCCCGTACCTGATCACTATATACACAGGGCATTTCAGAAATGCAGAACACTTGGCAATATATTTCCTTAGCTGCTCATCTTCGCAAGGGAAGACGCCCCAAGTGTTTATTTGGATTGTTCCGATCACTAAGGGTTGAGGAGAATTTGCCTGGTTGGCTCCTTATTGAAATTGAATAACCATCAGAAAATAGTTGTGAGCCAGGCATTGTCTTTCAATATTTGAAATATGTGAGCTTAGAACTTAATCATAATATATACCCGTAACTCCACTTACACTATTTGTGCGCTGAGTTTAATTATTAATTATTATTATTATTAAATATGAAGCAGCAATTTTTAAAAACACCAAATTTAGACATGGGCAGATACAATGGACTATTTGGGAACCTGAGGCCAGGACTGTTTACATACTTTGCTGTTCTCTGTTCAGAATGAGTGCAGGACACAGTCGTCATAAATTACTCAGGATTGTAAGATTGTCACAACAGGGAGTTAAGCAGAGTGTGGGAACCTTCCAACGCATAACTGCATGCCCATGGAGCTGTCTTCATCCAGTGAGCTGCAGAAAAGATCCTAAATAGTTGCAGGTCCTACCAGATCATCAATATGAATTTTTCCTTAGCTAGATGGTAGGTGCATAGCAAAGGAGTAATCTTAACTCCTGGTTTATGATTGTGTCTTAATAATTAATCAATGAATTCTAATCAATATAATGAGTATCAGAAATTCATTGCTCAACTCAGCAACTAAAACTGTGATATATTTTTACCCATAGGCTCTCTGGCTCTTAACTATTGCTTCATTTTAGATTGCACACACACATACACACACACACACACACACACACACACACACACACACAAACACTTTTCAATATGCAGTATGGTAAGAAAACATTTAGAAGTGGCAGACTCTTACACTTTTTTATTTGTCTGAGTTGAGTTCTTGAGACAAGGCCACGTGTTCAAAGCTCTCAGTTCTCATTAGGAGAACAAACTCTATTTTAAACAGGCATGTCAGAGGTGTACTTCAGGACTTCTCAGTAATCCTCAGGTAACAACACCTGCACAGACTTCCTCCAGAGTCCTGCTGCTCAGTGATTTAAACCTTTAAATCACTGCTTCCTGAAGTCAGAACATTCTGACTGAGAGGGGAGGGAGGGTTTGAAAAACCCACAAGGAACATTTGAAGCATTTCATACTGACTCATTTCATATAAACTCTCTGTTTAGATTTTTTTTTAAAGGTGTGTATTTTCCTCCCCAATTACAAGCCTTGGCTCTTTAAGCAGATATGCTGAATGTAACCACCTTGACCGTGAGAAACTAAGCCAGGGCGTTTATGAGGTATGGGAGCTCAAGGGTTCCGGATAGGATCTGGGCTTTATAAACACACCCTGCACTGAGGTCAAGGTCTCTGCAGAGCCAGATGCTTCTTGGGGCTGTTCGCTATAGGGTGCTGGGAGGACATTTTTGCCTGGCCTCATTAGCATGCTCAGCGGGGCCTCTGCAGTTCCCGTTACCACCTCGAAAAGTGCCAGCAACACTTGGTTGCCACGGTTTCCCTTTTCTCTGGCTGGCTGATGTGTTGACAGTCCAGTTCTTAAGGGTTGACTGTTCCCATCCAGGGAGGGGCCACCCTATTTGGCACCATCGTTTATACTCATTGGTACTCTGCATAGTGACCTAAGATGCAACAGGGGTTAACTCTTTATCCACCAGAGGTAGTTTTTAGTGGGCATGATTATCCCATTTGTAACTGAGTTGACTTTTCTGATTGCCCCTGAACAGTTTCAGGTTGGTCCAACAAGCAAGCCACTTACCTTACAGACAGACATTTCCTGTGGGTTTGCCTGAGGACATGGATGCAGAGATGTGAGGGAAGAAAGCTCCAGGTAATGGTGGTGGGGCTGTAGACATAGGAAACCACAGCTTCTAAATGGGTTGAATCTGGATTTAGATGTAAGGACAGTTGGAATAAATTTATTTTCTCACCTTGGTTATTAAGAGCCTAAATCTTTTAAGGTGGAATAATAGGGGGTGGCTTAGTTGAATAATGCCATATAAGCATGAGGAACACAGCTTGATCCTCACCTCTCACATCCAAGCCAGGCACAGTGGCACATGTTTGTGTTTACAGTCCCAGGACTGGGAAGGCAGAGGCAGAAGAATTTCTGGAGCTTTCTGGCCAGCCAGTGTACCTGGGCACTTCAGGTTCATTGGGAGACCTGTCTCCAAAATAAGATGAAAAACAACAGGAAGACAACTGATATGAATATCTATCTTCAACAGACACATGCACACACACAAATACATATACACATACACAAAGACACACAGAGACACACACATATACAGAGACACACACAGAGACACACACAGACATACAGAGACACACAGACACAGACACAGATACACACACAGTCACACACACAGACACACATACACACATAGAGACATACAGACACACACAGACATACACAGACACAAACATACACACATACACACACAGTCACAGATAGAGTTAAGTAACAACTTATTAATTAAGTCTTAACATTTGTTTTATACAAGCTATGATCTCTTTGGGGACAGTGTGTACGTGTGTGTGTGTGTGCATGTGTGTGTGTGTGTGTATGTATGTATGTGTGTGTGTGCTTTTATCTTGGTCTTTAATCTCTGAACACATGAAAAAATATTAAATGTATATCTACATTAATACAACATGTTAAAACTGGTGTATGCTAGACCACCTCCTGCCATTTTAGTTGACGAGCCTTATGATATTAGGTTAATAAGACACAAGAAAAATTTAGAAACACACAAGGAACTTCACAAAGCCTGACTGATGGACACCTTGCCTCTGAGCTCTTTATTAACCACTATACTGTTTTCTTTTGGTGCAGCGGCTTCTGGACTCTTCCTCTACCCTCACTCACAGAAATTTAATATTTTTTCATGTGTTCAAAGATTAAAGACCAAGACAGAAGTGCATGTGCATGTGTGTGTGTGTGTGTGTGCACACACCACACACACACACACACACACACACACACACACACACACACACACACGCACACACACACACAGAGACACACACACACCAGTAACGCACTTGGGAAGTGTCTCCAGCCTGGTGGAGAAGATTCAGTCTCATCTTATGAATCTTTTTTTCTTTCTCACAAATCTTGGTCAAAGGTCCCCAGAGGTCTTATGTATCAGTATATTCATTAAAAACAAACATATAAACAAATCAACAACAGCAGCTTTTTCAGCCATTAAAACAGCCACAGCAAAGGGGTTAGTTGAAGCTTTGAAGTCCCATCAGAGATGTTGTTTTATGGTCATAATTCAGGGTAATTTCTGGCTCCTCCTCTCTCACAGAGACAGATAAAAACAGTGATTAAAGGACAGCAAGGGCTTGATTGTTCTGCTCAGCTTGCTGATGTGGAGGGGCACAAAAGCTGCTTCCCAGTGAAATGTAGAAGCTTTTAAAAATTAACCTTCCCTTTTCTCCACACATGATGGTTGGAGTGGGGTTTCCCAGTGGGTAGAACAAGTGCATTTGCCTTACTCAGCTCAGCAAGCCACCTTTGCCTCAGGAGTTGTGCTCTGCTGACATTTAAGGCAGGAATTCCCTGGGAAAATGGTCAAGAGATTCTTTTGGTGTGACTGGCAGACCTCCAAAAGGTCTAGAGTTCCCCTGCCCAGGCAAATAGGGAGAAAGAACAGGAGGGAGGGAAAGAGAAACAGAAGGACTTTATTGAGTGACTCTGTTTCATCTGCAGCTTGTACAAAAAGGCAGAAATGTGGCTGGGTGACTGGATGCTTTTCTTGCCCCTTATCTCCTGACCGGCTAATGTGACAGCTCAGAGTGTGGCTAGTGCTTTAGACGCAGCTTAGACACGGCGGAGGGAAAAATGGATTTGCTGGGAAGCAAAGGACTCTGTGAGCAGCTGAACTGGACCAGGTTAAAGAAATCAGCTAATCATCCAAAATGCAGCTTGGAGTAGAGACTGTCCCAATTTTGAGTTAATTTGTCTGTATTAGAGCTAAAGCATCACCTGGGTGGTCACTGTCACCTGTGATAGTTTCCTTATGGATTTAATAGACTAACAAATATAGTCCCAGTTTCAAGAATAAAACACAAGCTGCGGAGGGGGCTCAGGCCCCAAAGCAGTGGTGTGCAAACATTTGGCCCCGAGTTCGGATCCCCAACACTCATGTAACAACTGGGCATGGCAGTGCACCTATAATCCCAGTGCTGGTTAGCAGGGGACAGGAGGATCCCAGGGGTTTGTTCACAGTAAGTTTAGCCTAATAGTAAACTGCAGGTTCAGTGAGAGACCTTATCTTAAAAGAAAACAAAGTAGAGAACTACTGAGAAAGCTGCCTAATGTTGGCCTCTGGCCACTAAATGCATACGCGCGCGCACACACACACACACACACACACACACACACACACACACACATACCACACGAATGTCCTCCTCCTAGTATATAAGAACAGAGCAGATACTTAAAATTCTGTGCTCACCATGATAGGACAGGCTAAGCAGAAAAAAATAATTTTTTTTCTTTAAAAATAATACTAGAATCAGGCTGTTTTCCATTGCAGGAGTAGTTAATCTATGACTCCCTCAACGTAACCAATCTGCAACAGTCAAGAGATGAGACATGGCTTGGATGAGCTTGAGGTAGTCTGGACAGATCTTTCTGTCTTCACCACACCTCTGTACATCCTTTCTTCCACATGCCTGCAACTAGAGAGGCACATTTGAAGATCCTGTCCAGGCCCCAGACGTGTCAAGTCTTCTTACCAGTGGCTTCTTCTTTCCACACGTTTGTACATTTTGTCACACACTGGCCTGAGTTCACGTTGTGGTGATCTCATGCTGCCACAGCTTGCCAGCGCCCTGGTGGTCTTAAAAATGACCCCTCTGTCCCTGGTGGTCTCTGTCACATGATTTTCTAATTTGTTTTTAAAAATCTCTGGGAAGTGACCTCTTCCTTGAACCACCCTATCTGGGGTGGTTTCCAGTATGAACTGCTCCCCAGTTGGTACTGCTATTTGGGAAGTTTAGGAGGCCCCACTTCTAGTTTAATGTCTTCTGTGCTGGGAGTTGGGATGCAAGCTCTCAGTTTCCTGCCGTAGGTGCCATGTCTGCTGCTTGCTGCTGTGTTTTCCTGCTGCAATGGACTCATCCCTCTGAAACCATAAACTCAAATAAACTGTTTCTTCTAGAGTTGTCTTGATCCTTGTGTTTAATCACAGGAACAGAAACGGAACCAAGACAACATCAAACCTTATCTCTCAGCCTATCCGATTCTGAATTGGCTCTTGACACAATTTTACAGGTGCATATTCTTTCTTTCTGTGATGCAGACATGGCTCCTCTTGTAAGCACAGTAATTCTTGCAGGCGAAAAAATGCACCTTTATTGGTGTTATCCCAGTTATCCAAACGAAGGAACTACGATTCATGCTGCAATCTCAGAGTGGTTCCGACTAAAACTAAATATTTTAACAAAACCTTAAAAGTTTACTAATGACTGCAGTACAATCTTTGTATTTTTTTTTGAAATGGTTTATACACTCCTCCACAGGAGACATGATATTGATTTTACAAACTCTCAGAGAAATGCAGTTGCTCTTGGTCATATTATATTTTTAATTTTTGTTACTTACATGGTAGTGGGAATTGAACACTGCCTCAGACATGCTTTGCATGAGCCCCCCACTCCATCCCTTAGTGCTGGGTTTTCAATGAGAAGCTGGTCTATAGAATGGAAGAAAGAGCTCAGCAGTACTCCGGCTCTGAGAGCTGAATACAGTGCTGTCCCAGGTAAGCAAAATGAGGTGTTTGGTGTCTTCATGCATGGCTGGTTCAGCACCTTGCCTCAGCTGAGAGCATTAAGCTCAACTGCAGACCAACATAAGGACACAGCTCACATGATTCAAAATATTGTGCAGATATTGTGTGAATAAAAAGCTTTTATTCTGGTGATTTCAGAGTTGGCAGGATTAATGTTCTAATTAATGTTCATTTGTCAGAATTATATGGTAGAGGAGAAAACCCAACCCTAGAGTTTGGGTTTTGAACACGTAGACATCGTCACTGAATTTACTCACTTTAGTTAAGGAAGCTAAGCAGGAATTTTTTTTTTTATTGTGTTAGGATTTACTCACTATTTAATATAATGACTCATCATGCCATAGTACACTTTTTAAAACCGAGAACAAACACAATGTTATTCAACCATTTTCTATGGGGATTTGTCTGATCCATGCAGCTAATACGATATGGAAGCTTGATAAGATTCAAGTCTTAAGATTTAGCCAAAGTTAGATTCAAGGGCAACTGTCAAAGATGGCTTTAAAAATTGTGTATTTATAAAAAAACAAGCACACAAAAATAAACACAAACAACCTCTGGGCTAAGCAACTCATCAAGTGATTTAAAATATTTCACAGTGTCCAGATATAAATTAGTTTAAACTATTAGTTTCTGTTACCTTGTCAAAGTAATAAGGGGAAGCAGGCAGAAAGGAGTTTGAGACAGCAGCCTATTTCTGAAGGCTATAAATGTGAGGAAGAAACCAGCTGGTGGACACACTCAGTATTGCTGTTCAGCTCCTTCAGCAGCTGAGAGGCACAGGGATAGATATCCTTGGTTCAGAGACACAGAGGCCCTCCTTCCCATGGCTTCACTTTCCTCAGTCTCAGTTACGGAAGGTCAGCCATAGCCAAAGTGTTAAATGGGAAATCCCAGGGATGACTCATGATTAAATTGTGCTTGAGTGGGAGGGTGAAATTGCTTCAGAGTATGGTCTTACATGAAGCCAAAGAATCTCTTACTGTATTGTCATAGGGCCATAGTAGCCTAACAGCTACATCACAAGGGTTCTGTAATTCACCTCAGCTCATCTATGGATACACGCATTGTGGTACCTCACATCATTCCAACAGGAGTGAGTGCACCCACTAAAATGCTTAGATGCTATATCCAAATAACCTTAATATGGCATATTATGATGTTTTTAACTGTTACTGTTAATCTATTATTCCTATTTAGAGATCCAATTCTATTATAGATTCATTTGCATTAAAAAGAAAGCCAGTACACACACACACACACACACACACACACACACAGAGAGAGAGAGAGAGAGAGAGAGAGAGAGAGAGAGAGAGAGAGAGAGAGAATGTAATACTGTTCTTGGTTTCAGGCATCTACTGGGATCTAGGGACAGATCTTACCATATCTTGGAGTCCTCAAGTGCTCAGTCTTCCCTCCGTGGTTCTGGACAGATGATTCATTCATTCTTTCTTTCTTTCTTTCTTTCTTTCTTTCTTTCTTTCTTTCTTTCTTCTTCTTCTTCTTCTTCTTCTTCTTCTTCTTCTTCTTCTTCTTCTTCTTCTTCTTCTTCTTCTTCTTCTTCTTCTTCTTCTTCTTCCTCTTCCTCCTCTTCCTCCTCTTCCTCCTCTTCCTCTTCTTCCTCTTCTTCTTCTTCTTCCTCTTCCTCTTCTTCCTCTTCTTCCTCTTCTTCCTCTTCTTCCTCTTCTTCCTCTTCTTCCTCTTCTTCCTCTTCTTCCTCTTCTTCCTCTTCTTCCTCTTCTTCCTCTTCTTCCTCTTCTTCCTCTTCTTCCTCTTCTTCCTCTTCTTCCTCTTCTTCCTCTTCTTCCTCTTCTTCCTCTTCTCCTTCTCCTCCTTCTCCTCCTCCTCTTCCTCCTCCTTCTTCTTTTTTATTACAGTTGTTCTATGCTAAGTTCCTCAAATCATCTTGCTATCAATCCAAGTCACCAAATGAAATCTGCTGGAAATTCTTCTGAATCGGCCTAACCCCCTTCCTCTGTTTCCTGCAGGTGGCATCTCTTTATCTCCTTCATCTCCACTTGTTTCCTTTACTACTGTCCTGTAAATTCTGCCTGCCTTCCTTCCTTCCCTCCCTCTCTTTCTCTTTCTTCCTGTTTATCTTCTTCCTTTCTTTTTCTCAGTTTTTGCCAGGCTCTCACTATGTACCCAGGCTAGCTAGAACTCACTCTCTAGACCAGGCTGGCCTCATACTTGCAGAGACTCACCTGCCTCTGCCTCCTTCGTGCTGGGATCAAAGGTGTGCACTCCCACACTGGCTTTACTACTGTTCTCAGTCCTACCCTTTCCTGCTCCTGCTGCATCTTTAGCATGCTTCTTTTCCTTTTGCTATGGCTTCTTTTACACATATACATATATATTCCTACCTAAAAACTGTTCAGTATGTATAATGTTACTTGTATGTATCTTTCTAGGGCTGATTATTTGATATTGGATAACCAATTGAGATAGCATCATTCTTTAATCCAGACCCTCTGAGACTTTTGACTATAGCTTTTTTTCACCTGAGAAATTTTTATATAAAATACACAAATCAAACAGTTGCTGCTAATGAGTCCCAAGTTTTAAAATCATTTTGACGTATACGCCAATATTTAATGATATTATATATCAAAACTAATAACATATATAACTTATCAGAGTCAAAGCAAATTTGTACAGTGGTGAGATGCTTACTTTTATATAAAGAAATAAATCTGGTTAATATATGACATCTGAAAGTATAGTGCATCTTCAACATTTTTGACTGGGTTGATATTTTTATTTTATAATCAATCATCAATGTTGAAAACTCAGTTCTCATAGTTAAGAGCAGGACTACAGAAGTATGCCAACAGCCCTTTAAAAAGTTGTTGGAAATTCTGTCCTAAACCCAAATCAAAATTCATTTAATAATTTTTTTTGAAAAAATGAAACTTGTCAATAATTTAAATAACAGCTTTCAAAATTAAACATTCTAACACACTTCAATCCAAAGACAAATTATTTTAATATTGATATGCTGATAGAGTCTTTTTTCTCTATAATTAAGGTCTTCAGTTTCTATAAGAGCAGGAAATTTGAGATATGCAGCACAAACATTGAGACTTGTGACACACAGTCGTCCTCCATCTAAGGCAAGGATTTGGGTCAGTGTAAGCTCTGCTGTGCTCTGTGGCAGAGTGCACAGAACAAAGGCCTCATGCTGGGTCTCTAGAATAAGGGCCACAGTGACTTTGCACAATGCAACACTGGCTACCATAGAAAATACCTTAGTGTCATCACCTGTTGAATTTTGAATGGCTTTTTAATTCCTGGTCATCGGATATTAAGAAACCAGTTACTGCTACAAATGTTTTTCATGACCTCTCTTCTCCTCAGTTGGTTCTACAACCCATAATTTAAGAAGATGTACTTAAACTCTCTTATTCATTAAAAGCTTGTTGCAGGGGAAACTTACTGAATATTGCAATGAGCTTTTATGAAAACTCTAGTGGGGAGGTGGGAGTTGGGGGTATGTGGGGGCACATCCTTATAGAAGCAGCAGGAGGGGGGATGGGATAGAAAATTCCTGGGCAGGGGAGTGGGAGGAAAATGGGGTAAGGGGCTAACATCTGAAATGTAAATAAAATATCCAACAAAAAAATTAAAAAAAAAAAAAAGAAAAAAAGAAAACTCTATGTGTGGATACCATATTAGGAACTGAAACAGATAATTTCAAAGTTTTACTAACATTAATGACAATAATAATATTACAATTAATGACAACATATAGTAGCTATATTGAATTTTTAATTTTAAAAACTTTTTTGAGACAAAGTCTTGTTACATAACCTGTCTGGCTTGAAGCTGGCTGTGTAGAGTAACTAGGCTGGTCTGGAATCTGCAGCAGCTTCTCTTGTTTTTGCATCTGTAGTAGTGAGATTTAGGTGTAAGCCACCATACCCAGCTTAGATTTAAGTTTTAAATTAAAATATATCTTCCAGATGAAACCAACCACTGGTTTACTTTTGTACAAGACTCTTCATACCTAGCTTTACAGAGCTAAGGGAATTTTTGTACCACTTCTGTCATCTGTTTGCCACGGTCATTTGGGAGAAGTATGGTAAGAAATCATGCTTCATATCAGGATGCTGCTGGGAAGGGGGCTTTTAGTATCTGCACAGATAATCGTCAATACTGTCCTATGCCCCAAACTCCACAATAGTTTCTTAAGCTTTAGCTGAAATGCATGATCTATCAATGAGTCTTATAGACTTTAGTCCTTTAAACTCACTTCTCTTTTGTGTTTTGAACCATCTTCATGAAGGCACAGCCTTCCCTTGCATGCTCTGTAGTTTGGAAAGTGTTGACTTACTGAGTGTTAGGTCTCTCCTGAGCACTGGGACATTTGTTTTACAATATTTGTTGCAAACACTCAGAACACAATAGTCATTAAACATTGGCACTAATCACATCAAGACAGTACTTAAGATTGAGAATACTGGCAAACTCATGGAGGGCAGACAGACATTGTAATTTTCTTACATTATAATTTTTGCTTAAAACCTCAAATATTAAAAGAAACAACATTGTCAGGTTTTCTTGGAGTGAAAGACTCATTTTGTTTATTTCTAAGAAAATATTTTTTCAAACAATGAACTTGAATAATCTTGATCTGCCAACTGTTTATTAAAGTCAATATAGTATTCTTTGAGACAGGGCTTTGGCTCTCAGGTGGCTTGAAACAAACCACTGACTGGGTCTGAAGTGCAAGCGCTTCTTGAACACTTTCTGTTTTGCCACATGGGATAGTAAAATGATGTGGATTTGTAGGTTAAGAATTATTCAAATGAATACCCTTGTCCCTTATTAGGTACATTGTAAGTAGGGCTAGCTTTGACCTTATGGTGTATGGTGGTGAAGGAGATGACTTGATGTCTCTGTTTCAGTGTACACCAAGATGCCAGCAGTTTGACCAACATTTTTTTAAAGGTTCATTTATTTATTTTATGTATTGAGTACACTGTAGCTGTTTTCAGGCACATTGGAAGAAAGCATTGGATCCCATCACAGATGGTTGGGAACCACCATGTGGTGGATGGGAGTTGAACTCAGGACCTCTGGAAGAGCAAACAGTCAGTGCTCTTAACTGCTGAGCCATCTCTCCAGTCTATCCTCAACATTGTTTTAATACAGGTGAAACAGGTGGACAGGAACTTGCATGTTACTGTGGTTGTGAAAAGAGTTTTTGTCTTCTGAAATTTCACAGAAGAGGGCTCAAGGACCCACCCAGAGTAGTGTGCAAACTATACCATAAAAATTACTGATCAAATTAGTTAACCAGTTTTAATAATTTCTCACCTAACTATTTCTGCTAGCTCTTAAGCATGTTCAGATATTTTTCATCTTGGAAGAAAGTACAATTTTATGTTTAACTCCATGTCATCTCTAGAGATTGTCGACTGTATTTCCCTGTTAGAACCAACTGCCCTTGAATAATCCTCTCATGTGTACATATATGCACAAGCACAGGAATCTGTGTTTTAGCCTTTGCAGCTCATTGCAATATAGTTTCTATCCCCTTTCTCTTCCTGTGAATTACTCTTTTCGGGTTCCAGAAATGTCAGTCTTTGTGATACCTGGTGACCATCTCCACTCTGATTTTCTTTGCCCCTTCTGCAGCTCCTGATTAGAGTGAGCCCTTGGTCCATCATGGTCAGTGCTGGCCACTGCTGTGCTGAATGCCTTCCACAGGTTAGCTCATTTAATTTGAGGGCAATGCAGTGTTATTCCAGAAACCAGGAAAGCTGCCTGCATCATGAATCTCTCAAGTTGAAGTACAGAGTCTCAAATCTGGCACTCTACTGATCTTACCCATAATACTATGCCTTCTAGAAACCCTTCTTTTCCTTCCCTTTATTTGTATTCTCTAGGTTTATTCTCTACATATTTGGCTGCTTCGTCTTAGTCTTCTTTGGCCACTATTTATTCAGTGACAAGGGAGATAGCCCAGTTGTTAAGAGCATTTGTTGCTTTTGAAGAGGACTCAGGTTTGGTTCCCAATAGCCACATGGTGGCTCACAATCATCCATCAGTTGTTTTGGGGAATCCAGTCTTCTGCAAGTACCAGGCACACATGTGGTGCCCATAAAAATCTGCAGGTAAAACACTCATGCACATAAAGTATTTTTCTAAATCTAAGCAAATTAAAAAGGGATGATTTATCACTCAAAATTCAGTGTTTAAGATTATTTAGCTGACCATGCCCAAGTCATATGCTTTCCCACACCCCAGTTTGCCTTGCTGGAGAATGGGAGACTTTGTACCTTTTGGCTTTTGAAAAGTGCCCTAAAACTTGTATCTAAGGGCCCCCTATAAAGGCAGGTGGGGATAATGACATAAAGGAATTAATGAGTGGCTATTTTCATTTAGTCTCCCCCATTCCCCTCACTGACTCTTATTTATATTTTGGGACTGAGTTCAGGAACTGTATCTCCTGACCCCCTTAGGAGGTAGTTAGCACTACCCCCTAAATGCTCAAAATTTTAAAATCATGCATTGTAGTTACATGCTTGCATTTCTTAATTAAACTATGCATGTTGAAAAGATGAGACGATGCTATTGTTGCTGTACATCCTGAAAATCTAGTATAAGGCCTGGTGCCTGGTACACTTTTATTATTTAGTATTGATGAATAAACAAATATGGTGAATTTACAAGTGAGTTGGGCATTCCTGAGAAATATATCTTGAAGAGACTGATCAAAAGTATACTTAAGTAGTATAAAGATTTTAAGATTATTTTCATAAAAATAATGATTGAAGGTGGAGTTGGGGATACCTTTGATGGCCGGAGCTGTGTGACCATAGTGTGGGAAT
The DNA here is from genome assembly GCF_011762505.2 of Arvicanthis niloticus. NCBI lineage: Eukaryota > Metazoa > Chordata > Mammalia > Rodentia > Muridae > Arvicanthis > Arvicanthis niloticus. The sequence goes on along the minus strand of NC_047671.1, from coordinate 70,302,989 downwards.
AAAGCTAGGTTCAGCCCCTGTGGGGATGGCTTTGGTGACTGAGGAGTCTTTGGTGACAGAGGTAGTAGAGGAGGAGAGCAAGGAGGTGGAGGAGGCTTTAGTGGAAGTTGAGGTTGAGGTGGAAATGGTGGCTTCAGGGGCCAAGGAAGTGAAGGAGGAAGCAGCTGAAATGGAGGCTTCCAGTATGGGGGCAGCTGGGTCAAAGTGGTGGCCAGGGAGGCAAAAAAGGAAGTCAGTCAGAGAAGGATGTGATGGTGGAGCCATATAGACATGAAGGTGTCTTTATGTGTCGCGGCAAGGAAGATGCTTTTGTCACAAAGAATCTGGTCCCTGGAGAATCTATGTGTGGAAAGAAGAGTCTTTATTTCAGAGGGAGATGACAAGATTTGAGTACCAAGCCTGGAACCCCTTCTGCCCTGAGCTGGCAGCAGCAATTCTGGGTGGTATAGGTCAGATCGACATCAAGCCAGAGCTAAGGTGCCTCAGGCACCACTTTCTCTCACGTCTCTGATATCGTTCACTCCATGGTCTGGTCTATGCAGTTGCGTTCTCCCACCGCTCTGGCTATGACTTTATTAGCTTGGCCAACAATGGAGGATACTTTGTGATCTTCATTAAGGCCAACTGCATTGACTCCACTGCCTCAGCAGAAGCTGTGTTTACATCTGAAGTGAAGAGGATGCATCTGGAAAACATGAAGACCCAGGATCAGCTGACGATAGAGCCTTATAAATGTGACTACGCAGTGGTTGTAGGTGTGTACAGGCTACCCCTCAAGGCAAAGAACTAAACTCTGAGCTGTCTGGATTGAAGAAACGTGTTGCTACTGTTGCATTTTTTTTTTCCCTAGTAAAAGGCTCATCTGTCAAAAAAAAAAAAAAAAGAAAGAAAGAAAGAAAGAAAGAAAGAAAGAAAAGAAAAGAAAAGAAAAAGAAATAATGATTGAAGTTGTTGGGCTGAGTTAGATACTCTGGGGCAAGAAGAACAGGAATGTGCGAGAACAATACCTTAGAGAATGGGAAAACAAGAGCCAGTGCAAACAGATCAGTGAAAGATTGTGTATGTGTGTATATCTGTATGTGTGTCTCTGTGTGTGTATATGTGTGTTTGTTTGCAGATGTATGTGTGTGTCTGTGTGTGTATTTATGTGTACATGTATGTGTGTTTGTGTGTGTATGTGTATGTGTAGATGTGTGTGTCTGTGTGGATATGTGTGTGTATGTATGTATGTATATATGTGTGTCTCTCTGTGTGTATGTGTGTGTATAGATGTGTGTATACATGTGTGAATCTATTTGTGTCTATGTGTGTGTATGTATGTGTGTGTAAGTATGTATGTATGTATGTATGTATGCGGGTGTGTGTGTAGATGTGTGTGTCTGTGTGTTGGTGTGTATATATGTGTGTGTAGATGTGTATGTCTGTGTGTGTGTATGTATGTATGTATGTATATGTATATTGCTGGTGTGTGTGTATTAAACAAAGAGAGCTGTTGGATCCCTAGGCTACAGGTGGTGTAGATATACTAAAGGGCATAAAGCGTGAAGAAATGGTCTGCAGATTTGCAATCATGAAGTCTTTGAGTGATATTCGAAAGATCTGCTGCAGCTGAATAGGAAGGTAGATAATCAGAAAGTGAGAAACAGACAGGTGGAGTTGAGGTGAGGCTGAGGACAGACACAGCTTATGGAGTTCAGAGGTTCTCAGTGAGCCATACACATGAGACACGCTACATACTGCTGACAACAGGGGTTTCTGGGAAACTTCTTCAAGGCTCCTGGGTCCGGAAGGTCTGGGATTCTGTAATTATTTAAAGCTTTATGGACAGTCAAATCGTCAGCCAAAACTCTTTAGTGTATACACATCATTTTATTAATTTGGCTGGTGCATTCACGCAGAAAATAAGGTGAGTGTTTTAGACTCTGTTATATGCCTCCCAAACTGATATGTCAAGGCCACAATCCTAAATGTGACTTCGGAAATAAAGTTAAATGACACTGGGAAGAGAGGAGGCTTAATGTACAAGAGCTGGAGTTTTCATAAGAAAAGGAAAAGACACCAGAGGCTGTCTGTCCCCCATTTTTCTTCTGTATTAGTATAGAGCAAAGTTCATGTGAGGACCATGAGAAAGTGTCTGGCTACTGCACCCTGAGGAGAGGGGCTTCCCCAGACAGCAGCTGTGCTAGACCTTGCTCTTGGACTTCTAGACTTCAGTGCCATGAAGAGCAAATGTCTGCCACATAAGCCACCTAGTCTGATACCTTGTGATGTTAGCCTAAGATGACTCAAAGTAAAAATAATTTGCTTCTTGGATCCAAGAATCTAGCCATGTGACAGCAACTGAGTGAACCAGAGACAGTGAATGGGGCTGGGACCTTTGGTCGGTACAAATGAGGCACCTGGAATCTGGACCACAAGTGGCTGGGATTACAGAAGGCAGGTCAGTCTCTGAGAGAACCACGTTCTAACCTTCTCCTATACTTCTTCATTTGGTTTTTCCCAATGCCCTTCTTTACAAGACAAGGAGAGTGTGGAGATTGATTTTATAGGGCTCATGTCTATGTAATCTAGAAGTGGAAGTCTTGAAACAAGAAAGTATAGATTTTCCATGTTTTTAAAAAACATCTCCCATCTCTGTGTGGTCTACACCGGTAGTTCTGTATCTGAGTCATGTGCTTCATATATAAGTAATACATTTATTCAACCCTTCAAGACTGTAAGCCTTGAGAAACCATTCTTCTCTTTGATTGGCTCTCTCCTTCTACCTCCACAGTGACAGCAGCTGCCTGAGAACGTACTGTATGGTGATGTTCTCTCCAGACCATTAGAACAGTTTTTTAATTAGTTTGGAATATTTTGCAGAAAACCTTGGTTGGAAATAAAGTTATAAAATAGTGCATATATCTTTCTTGTCTTTAGGGATGTGAGATAATATTTAACATTTAGCTTTTTTTGTTTTAGTTATGTTACCTACTGAAAATAGTAAAGTAATGTTTGAAGAGATATATAAAGTATACATATACTCTCTTTCTATAATATATATATATGGAGAAAGAGGGAGAGAGAGAGTTAGTTCTGGTCTTATTTAAAATTAAAAAATAGATTTTTAATAAAAAATTTGTCTAGTTGGTTTGCAGTTGTCAGCTATGGATGCCTGTGAGGCTATTTTCATTATCAGCAGAGAAAGCCTATATCTTAGGGTTTCATTGCTGTGAAGAGACACCATGACCAACACAACTCTTATAAAATAAAACATTTAATTGGGACTGGCTTATAGTTTCAAAGGTTCAGTCAATTATCATCATGGCAGGAAGCATGGCAGTATGCAGACAGACATGGTGCTGGAGTAGCTGAGAGTTCTACATCTCAATGTGAAGGCAACCAGGAGGAGAGTCTCTTCTGCATTGGGCGGAGCTTGAGCATAGGAACTCAAAGCCCATCTCCACAGTGGTGCATTGTCTCCAATAAGGCTACACCTTCTAATAGTGCCGCTTCCTTCCCATGGGCTAATCATCTTCAAATCACCACAGCATAGTAGAAAGGGGAAGAGTCAAAGATTAGGAGGAAAAATGAGGTAAGAGGAGGTAGAAGGGGAAAAAGAACAAAAGCAGAAGCAACAAGAAGAGTGAGGAGGAGGAGGAGGAAGAGGAAGAGGAGGAGGAGGAGAAAGAAGAAGAGGAGGAGGAGGGAGAAGAGGAGGAGGAAGAGGAGGAGGAGGAGGAGGAGGAAGAGGAGGAGGAGGAGGAGGAGGAGGAAGAAGAGCATGAGGTGACTCTGTCCAGAATGAGATATGCTCTCATTTGGTTAGGCTATGATAATAAGAGCACATGTGTAATGCAACTGTGAAGAGACTGGGGTCTTAGCCCGCCCGCCTTGCTTGTGCATGCAGCAGCTCCTCAGTCAGAAGTCCCTGACGTTGGTCGCCGCGCAGGCGGGGTCTCCTGTGGAGCTGATTGTTCATGCACTATGAAACTGTCTTTCAATTACTGAAATCAATTTTTCCCCCATGCCTCAAAGCAGAGACCACTCTGAAGCCTTTGAAAGCAATTTTTCATTTGATTTCTTTGCAAACTGACACATCACTGTTTACTCCGCTGGAAAGGCTGCTTTTATAGTGTGTTACCAAGGGTGCCTTTCCTTCCCTCTCACCCTTTGACTCATCTAAGGTGGATTCTGTGACCCTCTGCACGCTTTGAGGCCCTGTGTGAGAAACCCCAAACCACTCCCTGAATATGAAGTTTGTGACAGAATGAAAGTAGTGGAATGGAATAGCAATAATCATTACTATTTGATTTTTTCACATAGAATTTTATTTTTTAGCTCATGTTAGCCTAGAATTTACTATGTAGTCCAGGCTGGGCTTAAACTGATAGCAATCTTCCTATCTCCGACTCATGAGTTCTAGATCACAGGTACAAGGTTATGGTCATTTTTCCATTCTCTCCCCTCCCCCTTTTGTGAGGAGGGGATCAAACCCAGGGCTTTGTGAATGCCAGACAAGTACTCTACCACCGAGCGCAGTCCATCCTTTAACTGGGAGACACGCATCCCCTGCCCGCTCCAATGTTCACCTTGAACTGTTATACTAATTGCTTGTCAGTCTGCCTGATTGGAAACTTCAAAGAACTAAGCAAATTGCTTTGAAAGTGTTCTTATTTATTTATTTACATATATACGTTTCCTAATCTTATTTCCTAATTTAAATTATTTTTAAATGAATGCTACTCTTCTTATAATCTCTCATCTGTAAGAAAAAGGAGTCTTTTATTCTAGTGATGAGCACTAAATCCTCTTAATTTATCAGAAAAAAGCCCTTATACATGTAATTAACAGTGTGTGTGTGTGTGTGTGTGTGTGTGTGTGTGTGTCTGTGTGTGTGTGTGTGTGTTGGGATGTGTCTGTAAGGAAAGGGAGACTTATTTTGCTCTGTAGCTACTTTCAAAACAAAAATTATAATACAGATGACAATTTTGTAACTTTTTAAATGTATAAATTTATTACCATTTAAAAATCTGTATTTAGGAATCTTTGACTTCAGTCTCACATTGATATCAAGACAAACCTGTTTCCTGGAACCTCAAAAACTATGTAACAAGGCAAGGGCGTGGCCCTGTGGAAAGACTATATGCAGTGCTCTAGATCAATCTCCAGTCACTGCCAGACAGACAGATAGATTAAAGGTATGCCTTTTGTCCAGCCATGAAGGGGAATGGAGAGCTGTTGGGGATGCATGGCTCTGAGGAACCTGTCTTGAGAGGCCTTTCCTGGCCCAAGAATGAGTTCAACACGGCTGGTATATAGGTCTTTGTCCCTGTGCCTGTGAAAGCCAGAAGGCATGCTGGCAGCCACGTGGCTCCTAGAGTGTATGACCTGGCTCTTTCGGATATTGCAGGGCATTTTCACAGTCATGCAGGAAGTTTGTTTCAGGAATAAACTGTGTGGCCAGCATTGTGCCTGAGTCCTCAGAGTATCTAGGTATAAACTGTAGGTATCATCCAATGGCTAGCAGCTGTTTCATATTTTGATCTGTGCTTTCACTTGTGTTTCAAATAACTTTTTAAGAAAACTGCTATGACCTGTATATCTAAGTAGTTAAGAAAGGCTTGCAGAGTAAGGCTGCATAGCTATGACATAGAGTTGTAGAGTTGACAAGATCCGAGCATCATCTGGTCAGTTTCCTTACTTCTCAGAAGATGAAATCGCATCCCAGAAGAATGGGGAGAGGCTCTGTCAGCACAGTGCTTGTCACAAAAGCTGGATACCTGAGTTTGAATAACCAGCATCCAGGTAAAAAACTCAGAGGGGTATCCTGTAACCCAAGAATTGGGGGCATTGAGTGACTGAGAAAGTAGACTCCTTGGGACTTGTTGGCTAGTCATTCTATCCAAAACAACAAGCACCAGATTCAAAGAGCCTGTTTCAAAAGAATAGAGAGCTGCAAAAGAAGACACACTATGCAACCTCTGGACCTTACAGAATCCTGTATACACACAAATGAATACACACACATAAGCACACATATAAGCACACACATAAGTACACACACACACACACACACGGAAGTTTATTGTTAAACATAGGACTGTGCCTTTAACATGGGTTAATTGTGGGACTTAAGCCTGTCCTGTTATGGGACTTGGGTGTTGTCCATGGTTTTCTACATCAAAGCACTGAAGAGCAGTTGACAAAGAACAGCTCACACCTTCTCAGTTTTCAGGCCCTCTTCCGCATGCTTCAGGTCCTTTCAGCCTTACTTCTGGAGTTCCTTATCTACTGCTGTGGCATAAATTTGCCCTGTTGTTCCTTCAACCTGCTGTGTAGTCAGTCATGAGACAAGCTTTTCTTTAAGCTATCATTGTTACATAACTTTTTACTGAGCCTAATCTGTGTGTGTGAGAGAGAGAGAGAGAGAGAGAGAAAAAGCCAGCCATGACTCTATCCCTGGAGGTAAGTGTACGTGAGAAAATTGGAGATTCTGTCTTTTCAGTCCTTACTGTATTATGACATCATGGAAGAAAAAAAGCCCATTAAAAACAACATATAAGGAAAATATAATGGAGTTGATTCGAGCTAAGGTTGGACTCTAGTGCTGTAGTGATCTTAGCCTTTGACAGCTAATTTCTGACTTATCCTATTGAGAAAGACAGAAAAGAACATGGCTTCATTTTACATGGATAGAACGTGGGACATATATACTCTATGAAACAAATGCAACAGTTGGGTGCACATTCAGAGAGGAGAGACCAGAATGGACACATTAGAGGTACCAGGGCAATGTTCACATCATCCTCACTACATCCAAGAGGCCATCCTGTAGGGCATGAACCTGGACATTGCAGCCTACCCTCAAGCCTGTGCTAGTCCATCCACAGGCTTAAGAAGAAGCCATACACCAGAAAGCTAAATGACATTTGGAGAGAGGATGTGCAAAGGGAGGATTTTGAGGTTAACTGGTCAGCCTTCCAAATTTGGAGAGGAAAAAAGGTACTCTTTTGTTTAGTGTTCAAGTTGGGATTTTTCCTTGCAGGAGACAGTCATGGGCTGACTGGATTTGAATGCCATTGGAAAAGGAAGAACTCAAACCAGCCACCAACAGGACCAGAGTGCCAGGTTTCCTGGAAACATCACCCAAACCCAAAAATTTCTCAGAATTTTTGGAGGCGCCAAAGGACTGTTTGCATTTCAATGGGCAAGTTCTGAAAGGCCTGGAAAATTCTCAGCTTTGGTTTCTCACTGGAAGGCAAGATCCATTGCCATGAAGAAGAGACAACACCCTTGGAGTAGCTTCATGAAGAGCCAAGAAAAGGGATGTCTGGAACATTTTAATTGTCTAACCCTTGGCTACAGAGACAAGACAATGGGAATCAGGCTATGACAGTGAGTAGAAAGCAAAGCCCTGTTACTTTTACAACAACCAAGGCAGCCAATGTTGGGGGGCCACCTTGTATTTGCCTGTTTTGAAAGAAAGACAGAGCTTTCTAGGTTTAAAGAAATATAGTTGCAACACTGCAATAGCACAATTATTTCCTGACCCATAGAAATACATTCATCTTGAACATTTAATCTTTTCATATGCCACAAGCATCCCGTGAGATCAAAAGCATGAAGAGTGCTATGTGTAGGAACATCATCTTGGCGAACCATGTTTAATGTTATTTGTAGTTAAGGCTTGGAAATACTTTATGTAAATGTATTAAGAGTTAAGAGTCAAAAATAGAAAATGTTTAGAATTAGTAGACAAAATATTTGGTCTACCTTAAATTTTAGGTCTGACATGGGGAGCACTGAAGTTTAGAAATAACTTGTACATTATAAGATGATTATTTGTTCTTTAAATGGATTAGTTTGTAAATGACACGCCAGAGCTGACACACCCAGTTTACATAGGAGTCTGATATTTCTGTTTCCTTCTTGAGTTGTTCAACTCACTCAATGCCCACATCACCACCACCACAGAGGCTTGCCTAGGCTTGAGAGAGAACTAAGATACAATTCCTTCATCATGATACTTTCCTAGGAAAAACACAGAAAGACTCTGGGAGGAGAAATGACTGGCCTAAAAATATATGTAGGTTAGCCCTGACTGGGTTTCCCACTTTTCAGTCTCAAGCTTTCTCTGATTTACCTTAACCTGTCCAGTTTCTCCCCCTTACAATTCCTTCTGTATATACCCGACCAAGAAACTGTCTGTGGACACTGCTTTACCCATGTCATTTCCTTATTCAAAATCTCCTAGTGTGGATGGAGCAGTGGTTCAATGGTTAAAAGTGTTTGCTCTTGCAGAGGACCTGGGTTTGTTTCCCAGCAGTCTCAGGGTGTGGTTCACAGCCATGTTTTACGGAGGTGCTCTGATGTCCTCTTCTGGTTTCCCAAGGCACCAAGCACACTTGTGGTACAAACATAAACATGTACTCAGGCAAAATGCTCACACACATAAGATGAAATAAAATACTTCTTAAAAAAGAAAAGGCTGTGAGCACATCTCTATGACCCACTGAAAACAGCACTGCTCCTAGCTAGTGCAAGTTCTCCAATCAATCCCTTTAATTGGCTGTTCTCTTCTAAATCCACTCACATTCCCGCCAATACGCAATAGTTGCTGCTCCTGCAGTCACTCCATGCTTTCTCTGAAATTCGCCACTTCCTATATTGCATTTCTCTCTCTCTCTGTTTAAAGGACCCTTTTCTAGTCCTTAGTAGGAACTCAACTCAGGCTTCAAAATACAGCTTGAATGGCATTTCCTTAGCACATTACCATTAAACTTCTCCATGCACAGATGTCATTCTCGGTTCTTTAAATTGATTTAAAATTAATTTAAAACTTTCTTTCATGTTATTGTATGACATTTATCACAGCTGAGGTGTTTGGAATTTGTAGTCTTCTTTCCATATTGTACATATTCAGCAGAGGATATTTTTTATATGCCCAGCTCCTGTATAGTCTGTGTATAAAAGGATGGGCTAAATTATCTTTCTGAAATTAAATATACTAGAAAATGTAAAAATCAGAATAATAATATGTATTATGCTAGGTAGAGTATAAGTATTTCCTCTAAGATTGTGCTAAGAAATTACTTGGAAATATATTATTCAGTTTTGGAAAGATCATCATAAAATTAATGTTAGTTTATAATTTTATAAGCCTACTTTCTTGTCCTTGGCCAATGTCATATTCCTGCCAAGCAGCCCTTTCCTTGTCCTTGGCCCATGTCAGCATCTTGCCAAGCACCCCCAAAGGCTCTCCACCTCTCCCCATTTTTATTTTGTTAACAAGACTGAGCCTGTCTTAGGTCATTCTGACAAGAATGCCTTCCTTACCCATCATGGAATATGCATCATCAAAGGCAATGCACGTATGCCTTAGGTTGGTAAGGCTCTGTGCAGAATCTTACCCATGCTTGGCTTGCCAGCCTGTTAAATTAATAACTCTGTCTGGGGTTCCATTATCAGTTTCAAGTCATGTACTTTGGCTGCCAGCCTGTTGATGTAGTTAGAGACAAGCTTTAACATCATGGGCGGGAATAAAAGTATTCCAAGGACAAGACAAGCTAGCCTGATCAAGCTATATATGCCATTCCTGAGGTTTGTCCAAAATGGAAATACTGAGCTCAGGCCATGGATAATTTTATCAGCATTATCTGCAGCATCAAAGATCAACAGAGCAGCATTCTTGAAATTCGTAGTCTCACTATGCAAAGTTAACACACCCAGAGAGGTGTTAGGATTATGCCAAATATCCTACAGGTATCTCTGAACTTTTTTCTAATTATAATGACAATCATTGTGAATTTCAAAAGTGACACTACTCCAATGATATTTGTCATGACACTTGGGATGGCTCCTAACTCTTGAACCCTAAACCTTCTTCAGATAATTTAAATGGGTTATACAGCCTCATCTGTTGTTCCAGATACCTATATTGAGTATACTTTTGTATACTCAATACATTAGTAACATTTTTTTTTGCTAGATGGTTAACAAAAATAGTTGTCTTAACTCCCTGTGTCAGTGCTATTGCAAAAGCAGTAGTGCTAGCTATTTTTTTTGAAGAACATCTTTTATGAAGATAAATGCAAAAATTCTCAACAAAATATTTACAAACCAAATACAAAGACACCTTAAAAAAGATCATCTACCATGAACAAGTAGGTTCACTCTAGATGCAAGGAGATTTCACCTAAGTAAATATATATATATATATATATATATATATATATATATATATATATTTTATTAGATCTTTCATTTACACTTCAGATGCCATCCCCTTTCCCCTTTCCCCTTTCCCCCCCTTAGAAAACCCCTATCCCATGCCCCCTTTTCCTTTTTGCATTTATACATTTTTAAAAAAAATGTTAATCATAGGCTTTATAAGTTTGGTATTGTTCAATCAGAGGTGTAACCCACTACCCAACCTAGATATATCTACTACCTTTGACTGGTGGAGATTCATGAACATCTGCTTCCCTGTCTCCCCCCTCTATCTCTCTTTCATCACCTAGCTTCTCCTCTCCTTCTTCTTCTCCTCTTCTTACTCCTTTTCTTCCTCTCAGTACTCCTCCCACCTTAGCTCCTCCTACACATCACCCTTCCTGTTAAAAGGAAGCTTTTCTCTCAAAATACAATTAGAGCATAATTATGCCAATTTGTACCAGTGAGGTACAAGATAGTCCTAATATTTCTGACGTAGTGCTAGCTATTAATGAAATTAAAGCTGTTATACTAGCAATAATCAAGCCTGCTACCTCTCTTGCTTCTGCTTAAAGCCTAACTCACTTCTTCCAGCACTTCCAAGCTTTTTTTTCAGAGAATCAAGGTTTTCTAATTCTCAGGGCAGTAAAACAAAATCTGGTTGATAGACCTCCATAACAGACATGCCAGGTTTCAACACACTAACAGAATTGGAAATTATACAGTCAGTGCAACTTACAATAAATGCTGTAGAAGAGACAAAACCAATTTTAGCTTGACAAATAAAGAGGCTTAAAAGATGCACTAACCCTTGTTTGAAATCCAGTTCCTGTCTCAACTTTATCTTTGCTATCCTAACATCATATTGAGTTACAGCTAACTTCCAAATATGTCTCTGACAAAGTCCAAATCCAGTCTTCCAAAAGTAGACTGTTATTTCCATACTGGATTGATTTCTAGACCAGTACATGATTGAGTCCTAATTGCTGGTCACCTTTAAGAAGAATACAAGAGATATAATTTTTCTTTTCAATTGTTTATCCCACAAGGTCTCAAAACTTGAGGCAAGGCTGCTTATCCCATCTGGGATATAGTAAAGTAAATGTGGGTCAGGAACATATGTCCAGTACAGCTTCACAGTCACCCTTGTCAGGGCACTCAGCAAGCTCACAGGTTGGCATCATTTTTTGTCTCAGCAACAGTATGCCTCACCAATCTTTTTAGAGTTCCATAGGCCTCTTTCACGACACCTTGTCCCTGAGGATTATACGAAATCCCTGTAATAAATTCTTGACAAAAAGTTTGACTGCTCAACTACAATTGCCAGACCCATTATCTATTTTTTTTAAATTGGATATTTTATTTATTTACCTTTCAGTGTTATCTTGTCTCCCATTCCCTCCCCAAACCCCTTATTCCCTTTCCTCCTCCTCCTATTTCTATGAGGGTTTGCTACTGCCATTCTCCCATTCCTTTCTCCCTGCTTTTGAATTCCACAATACTAGGGAATCCAAACTTTCAGGGACCAAGGTTATCAACTTCCATTGATGCCTGACAAGGCCATCCTCAACTACCTACACAGGTGAAGCCATGAGTCCCTCTCTTTGTGTTCTCAGGCTGGAGGTTTTAGAATGGCTACTTTAGCTTGTTTCTTGGGACTATTTGCTTGAAAAATTGTTTTTCAGCCTTTTACTGTTAAGTAGGGTCTGCCTTTCTCACTGTATGCAGCAAAATGCTGGGTCCTGTTTACATATCCAGTCTGTTAGTCTATGTCTTTTTATTGGGGAATTGAGTCCATTGATGTTACGAGATACTAAGGAGAGGAGATTGTTGATTCTTGTTGTTCCTATTTTTGTTATTATCGATGGCATTGTTTGTGTGGCTATCTTCTTTTGGGTTTGTTGGAAGAAGATTACTTTCTTGTTCTTTCTAGGGTATAATTTCCCTCCTTGTATTGGAGCTTTCCCTCTATTATCCTTTGTAATGCTGGGTTTGTAGAAAGATACTATGTAAATTTGGTTTTGTCATGGAATATCTTGGTTTCTCCATCTATGGCAATTGAGAGTTTTGCTGGGTATAGTAGCCTGGGCTGGCATTTGTGTTCTCTTAGGGTCTGTATGACATCTGTCCAGGATCTTCTCGCTCTTATAGTATCTGGTGAGAAGTCTGGTGTAATTCTGATAGGTCTGCCTTTATATGTTACTTGGCCCTTTTCCGTTACTGCTTTTAATATTCTTTGTTTTGTGCATTTGGTGGTTTGATTATTATGTGACGGGAGGTATTTCTTTTCTATTAGTCTATTTGGCGTTCTGAATGCTTCTTGTATGTTTATGGGCATCTCATTCTTTAGGTTAGGGAAGTTTTCTTCTATAATTTTGTTGAAAATGTTTACTGGCCCTTCAAGCTGGGAATCTTCACTCTCTTCTATACCTATTTTCTTAGATTTGGTCTTCTCATTGTGTCCTGGATTTCCTGGATGTTTCAGGTTAAGAACTTTTTGCATTTTGCATTTTCTTTGACAGTTGTGTCAATATTTTCTATGGTATCTTCTCCACCTGAAATTCTGTCTTTTATCTCTTTGTATTCTGTTTGTGATGCTTGCAAGTGTGACTCCCGATTTCTTTCCTAGGTTTTCTATCTCCAGGGTAGTCTCCCTTTGTGATTTCTTTATTGTTTCTACTTCCATTTTTATGTCCTGGATGGGTTTGTTCAATTCCTTCATCTGTTTGGTTGTGTTCTCTTGTAATTCTTTAAGGGATTTTTGTGTTTCCTTTTTAAGTGCTTCTACCTGTTTACCAGTGTTCTCCTCAATTTCTTTGAGAGTGTTATTTATGCCCTTCTTAAAGTCCTCTATCATCATCATTAGAAGTGATTTTTAAGTCTGAATCTTGCTTTCCTGGTGATATGGGGAATTCAGGACTTTCTAGTGTGGGAGAACTAGGTTCTGATGATGTCAAGTACCCTGGTTTGCTGATGCTTATGTTCTTGCACTTGCCTTTTGCCATCTGTATCTCCTTAGTGCTACCTGTACTGTCTCTAACTAGAGTCTGTCTTTCCTATTATCTTGGTTTTGTCAGAACTGTTTAGGGTGGGTGTTGCTGCTTGGGTTAGAGCTGAGACCCAAGATCTGCTCAGTGCTCGGGCCCAGAAGGGAAGGAACCAAGGCTCCGGGCCAGGAGTGACTTCCTGCGTCCCAGCGGGTCCCAGTTACTCCCTGTTTGGGGCAGGTGTTGGTGTCTTCTTACCTCAGATACTGCCAGGGTTAGAGCTCCTGGGAGCCCTGCCTCCTGTGGGTTTTGTGAGATTTGGTACAGAGCTGTGGCCCAGGATCTGCTCAGTGCTCGGGCCCAGACCGGAAGCCTGATTAGACTTTAAATCATTAGTAACCATTACTATGACAAGGGAGCCACTCATCATAGTCCATGGTAAATGTTTATTTTCCTCTATAATCAGGTGCTTAGAGAACACACAGCTTTGTTTGGTTAAGTCTTTGCCTCCATTTTAGAAGACATACAGCTTATGATGTAGTATGCAGGAAAACCCGGTGAGAGTGATGGATTCAGTGCTTTGGATTGCCAGTGTAAGAACCAAAGGGAACCAAACTCTCCATGAATGCTAGTCTTCTATTACAAACCAAACTAGACATGATCAGACCAGACCATACCAAACCAAACCAAACCAGACAAACAAAGCAGGTGGCAAGTCTTTACAGAGTTTAGTCACAAGGCTAAGATTTCAGGAAACTATACCCACACCTAATGCTATGAGTGAGTTACATAATGAATAACTTATGTTCAATAGGGACTTAAGTTCAGAACTAGAGGCATGCAACGTTGTGGTGGAGAAACACAGGCATTTTAGCACGAAGCTGGGGATCCTATCAGTGTTGCCCTCCATTATGCTTGTAAATGTAGTAAATGCAGTCCCTTCATCCTACGTGAGCAATTTGTTTTCATTTTATCTCTAGATATGTAAGGAATGCTACTGAGAATGGATCTAAGACTGTGAGATCAGTGCTGGTGAGATAGCTTATTGGGTAACTCTGCTTGCTGCTCAAGCCTGACAGCCTGAATTCAACCCCAGAAACCCACAGGAAGGCAGTGAGAATAGAACAACTGTAGACAGCTGTCCTCTGACTTCTGCACGTGAGTGGTGGTACACACCCACACAGCAAGCTAGTCCACATTCAACAACAATGACTACAATTTAAGAACTGCTTAGACCACAGGAGAACCATAAAGTTTGGCCGTGCCGAAAAGGCTCAGTAGTGGAGCTCTAGTGGAAATGTCACTACCTTTAATATTGGAGTGACCCCCTTGGGACAGTGTGCCATTAGGTGGCCATCCCCATGGTGCTGGGGTAAAAAGAATGGTGTCTGTAGCAGCAAGGGTCAGAAAAGGAGTAGGATAGGTTGTGTTTTCTCCTCTTGGTGCAATTCATGTAGCAGAGGTTAAGCTACATCTACCATGGTGATCAGTTAAGTTCCAGATCAACCCTATGTATAACCCCAATGTACAATTCCCATGTATCACCTCATGTATAACCTCCATCCATGTATAACCTCCATGTATAACCACCATACATAATCCCCATGTATAACCCTATGTACAACCCGTGAATGTAACTCCCCATGTATAACTACCACGTATAACCCCTGTGTGTAGCTACCATATTTGCCACTTTAGCCACGGCATTTATAAGTTCACTAAGGGAGCACCCAGATCAGCAGCTTCAGTCCTTCAGATGTGTTCCCTCACCTTCTGTGGTCTCTGTCTCTGGCTTTCACAAATCTACATTACAGAATTTGGAGGATAAGAGGTGGCTAGAGAACAGCACAGGTATCTGTCTCTCCTGGGGTCATAGCTCACCTTACCAGATTACGATGTATTCTTATTCTTGACCATTCTGTATGTAGCTTTCCTTTCCAGCTGCCCGGCTCTTCTATTGGCAAACATCTGAGCACAGCTGTCCACAATCTTCTTAAAAGACCCACCCAATTGTGTAAAATCGAATTCCTTAAAATGTCCTCTCACATTCAAAGCATACAGTGATTTACTGAGGCATTTTAGTGTCTCCCAGGTAAACATTTTTCCTGAAGAAACCATGAAATCCAACCTAATAAAGCCCAAGTCTCCAGGCAGAGTAAACACATACTTTGTTACTTATACACTGTAAGTAATGGAAAGACGATAGTATCCCTTTTACCTGGAGCCTTGTATTATAGGTATTACAGACATAACACTGCCATTCAGTGTGTTACTTCATCTTGAAGGACAATGCTCCAATCTGTATCTGGGACTAGGGTAGTACCAGAGTCTCAATCATGCTGTTAAATTCTTTGTTAGCTACTTTTAAGACAAGCAATGCCTGGTCCCTTCAGTGGTTTGGGACCCCATGGTTCTATATACATTCTGAACATTTTCACCATACAACTAATTCTTTGGTGGAGGCAGTGTTGGATGTGAGGCATGTTGGTAAATCAATCTTTGTATGAGAAAGAACGTTGGGAAAGAAGATTGGGTAAAGGGAAACTATATGTGGAGTAGATACAAATTTCTCATAGGGCCAAGTGATGATCCGGTTTCGCTGATGTGTATCAAGTGTAATCAACTGGTATTAAACTGATGTCTGGTCCTTGTTGCAAGCAAGCGGGGCATTCAGTCTATTGTTGTGTCAACGTTCTTTCACCACAACAAAATACCCACAGCAATGAACTTACTATGAACAAAGATCATGCTGGTCATGGTTTTGGAGGATCCAGTCTAAGATCAAAGAGTCCCATTTTGGGGGTTTCTCATACGTGGGGTTTATCATGGCAGAAAAACTGGTGATGTCATAAGCTGAGAAAACAAGGATGACTGAGAAGCATGGGTCCCACAACCACTCCTACAAGTAAACTTCAAGTAATCCAAGAACCTTTTACTAGCCCTTCTAACCCATTAGTGCTGTCCTGGGGAAACAGGCTTTAACCCAGACCTTAGGGCACTCTTGTACACCGACGATACTCTGTCCTGGTAAGAGAAACACAGCTTCTTCAACGTGTATATTACCTCCACTCCTACTAACTTAACAGGTTCATTGCCACAGCATGGGTGAGGAATAGCTGAGAGGCTACTCTGCCCATGTGGTTGTTGAAAGAGTCTTAGGGAGTAGATACTCTTAAAACATAAAAAGAGGTACAATATGAACCCATTCTCATAAGTTCATTCATATACTTTTTCCACATACTTTCTTTACATTTATTGTCCATGCTCAGTATTAAATGCTTTTTTTAAAAGACCAAATCATTGGTTGTTATCTAGGACCCTCATATTTGCACCTCCCAAACTCCCTTTCCCTCTATGCAGTAGATGGTGAGATATATGTCCTGCTTTCTTTGGTGTCTGCTTATAGCATAATAACTTTATCTTATAAACTTACTCTTCCTGTAAGGTTAGAAGCATATGCTTGTCTAAAGCCCACATATCATATTAACTCAACTGTGAACTAAGCCTAGGTAATTTTCTACTTCCTTCATTGTTCACAGGGAAATACCCTTCAAACCAGATGTTCAAGTTGATGGTGAGGCATTCATGCAATAGAGGCAGGTGACATGGGAATATGGGTCACTTATCAGTCACCTATTTATGTGATATAAAATCCCTGGGACATCTAGATCTGATTATAAAAATAATACTCTTGTTTTGCATGTGCACACTGACCTTATGGTTGCCTGGTACTGCTCCCTTCTCAACAGGAAGCTCTGATGACAGAGGTACTTGATATCCTATGATTGGATGCATTTATAAAGTTATTATATTTATTGCTTTTCTCTTTGTTCTGACACAATATACCTAATAAAACCAACTTGAAGATAAGAGTGTTTATTTTGGCTCATACTTTGAGGGTATAGTTCACCATAGTAGGGGAGTCACAGCTGCAGGGTTGTGAAGCAGTTGCCACATTGCTTCTGAAGGCAGGAAGAAGACTGGAATGAATATTCATGCTCAGCTTGCTTCCTCCTCCTTATATAGTTCAGGACCCCAGCTTAGGGAATGGTGCCACTCACACTATGGAGGGCCTTTCAAATTTGATCCAGTCTCAAAACTGTCATAGAGATATGCAAACAGAAGGTTGTTTCCAAGGTGATTGTAGACCTTGTCAATTTGAGTATAAGTAGTAACCATTGCAAATACTAAAAACTATGTTTTTTAAATCAAGAGTGGTCCTGTACCACTGAAGACAAGTCTCTATTATCAAATTTAAGAAGTATATGCTTCATATCTCTTATTGAGACTTTCCAGAAATCCCAGGGCAGACATATAGCTCATCACACAAGTCTAGTGTTCAAGTTTGGGTCAGTGCTCATCCAAAGGCCAATATTTTCAAGGTTTTGTCACTAGCCAAAATGTATATAGGCAGATGGTGAAACCAGTTAAGAGGTGGAGCTTAGTGTTAGTTCATTGGAAGTGTAATATTGTGATATTAGAGGAGATACTGTGATCTTATAGGCCCCTTCTCTTTTGTTTTCCAGCAGCCATGAAGAGGAAAATTCATTCTACCATGGGTCTTCATTTTTTACTGCTTTGCCACATAAGCAAAGGAAAGAATTAGCAGACCATAGGTGGCATCTCTCAAAACCATGAGTCAAACAAATCATTCCTTTTGTCAAGTTGATAATATTAAGGACTGTCCTAGTGTGATAAAAAGCTGATTAATACACTTGAAGTCCAAACTTACTTGGTAGCTTGAGACTCAACAAAGAGCCTTGTTAACATAAATTAAAAAGTTAACATGAATTAAACTGTATTTGCTCCCTACAAAATCTAGAAAGGCTCTCCCAGATTTGCACTGCTTTTTTATTTGGCAGAGATAAGAGGCACAAGAACCTCTTATCATTTACTAAGAGAGAGTGCTTTAGTCCTCCTATGTTATGTGTGTGTCCAAAACCTTCCCTGATGAGGTAACTATTAAATGTCTATACCATTTATCTCTCATTATCTTCCCTAGATATCTGGGGGAACTTGGCATTTCCTGTGACACAAGGCAAATTAACACACTGTAATTAATATAGTCAGCCAATGTGTTGACTTCTTTTCTATCTCAATGTAATTTCTTTTATTGGATATTTTATTTATTTACAATACAGATGTCATCCCCTTTCCCCATTTTCCCTCCCTAGAACCCCCTATTATATACCCACTCTTCCTTTATACTTTTATATCATTTTGATTACATGAATGTATTAAGGTCAGTTCTAGGTTGAGGGTCTAGCAATACAATACATGCAAATAGTCAAGGTACCAGTAATACAATAAACACATATAATCAAAGAACAAGCAAGGCATTAAACTCAATTACGTGAACACTCCTGTGATCACTATTTCTAAAGGCTTATCAGGATGACCAAAGTATCTGAGCCTACTTCACTGTCCTAGCCCAAGGTCATTTTCATGTCTGAGGCCTACTTCCTTGTTCTAGACTAAAATTTGGATTCCTGTCTGAAATTACTTCTTTGTTCTAGCCTAATATTTAGATTCCTGCTTGAAATTACTTCTTTGTTGTAGCCAACAATTTAGTCTCCTACCTGAAATTACTTCTTTGTTCTAGCCTAATGCCAGATTCCTGCTTAAAGCCTACTTTCTTGTCCTTGGCCAACGTCATATTTCTGCCAAGCAGCCCCTTTCCTTGTCCTTGACCCATGTCAGCTTCTTGTCAAGCAGCCCCAAAGGCTCTCCACCTCTCCCCCATTTTTGTTTTGTTAACAAGACTGAGCCTGTCTTAGGTTGTTCTGACAAGAATGCCTTCTTTACCTATCATGGAATATGCATTATCAAAGGCAATGCACTTATGCCTTAGGTTGGTAAGGCTCTGTGCAGAATCTTACCCATGCTTGGCTTGCCAGCCTGTTAAATTAATAACTCTGTCTGGGGTTCCATTATCAGTTTCAAGTCATGTACTTTGGCTGCCAGCCTGTTGATGTAGTTAGAGACAAGCTTTAACATCATGGGCAGGAATAAAAGTATTGCAAGGACAAGACAAGCTAGCCTGATCAAGCTATATATGCCATTCCTGAGGTTTGTCCAAAATGGAAATACTGAGCTCAGGCCATGGATAATTTTATCAGCATTATCTACAACATCAAAGGTCAACAGAGCAGCATTCTTGAAATTCATAGTCTCACTATGCAAAGTTAACACACCCAGAGAGGTGTTAGGATTATGCCAAATATCTTACAGGTGTCTCTGAACCTTTTTCTAATTATAATGACAATCATTGTGAATTTCAAAAGTGACACTACTCCAATGATATTTGTCATGACACTTGGGATGGCTCCTAACTCTTGAACCCTGAATTTCCTTCAGATAATTTGAATGGGTTATACAGCCTCATCTGTTGTTCCAGATACCTATATTGAGTATACCTTTTGTATACTCAATACATTAGTAACATTTTTTTTTTTTGCTAGATGGTTAACAAAAATAGTTGTCTTAACTCCTTGTGTCAGTGCTATTGCAAAAGCAGTAGTGCTAGCTATTAATGAAATTAAAGCTGTTATACCAGCAATAATCAAGCCTGCTACCTCTCTTGCTTCTGCTTAAAGCCTAACTCACTTCTTCTAGCACTTTCAAGCTTTTTTTCAGAGAATCAGGGTTTTCTAATACTCAGGGCAGTGAGACAAAATCTGGTTGATAGACCCCCACAACAGACATGCCAGGTTTCAACACACTAACAGAATTGAAAATTATACAGTCAATGCAACTTACAATAAATGCTGTAGAAGAGACAAAACCAATTTTCGCTTGACAAATAAAGAGCCTTAAAAGATGCACTCACCCTTGTTTGAAATCTGGATCCTGTCCCAATTTATCTATTGCTATCCTAACATCATATTGAGCTATAGCTAACTTCCAAATGTGTCTCTGACAAAGTCCAAATCCAGTCTTCCAAAAGTAGACTGTTATTTCCAATACTGGATTGATTTCTAGACCAGTACATGATTGAGTCCCAATAGCTGGTCACCTTTAAGAAGAATACAAGAGACATTATATTTTTTCTTTTCGATTCTTTATCCTACAAGGTCTAAAAACTTAAGGCAAGGCAGCTTGTCACATCTGTAATATAGTCAAGCAAAGGTGAGTCAGGAACTTATTTCCAACACAGCTCCCCAGTCACTTTTGTCAGGACACCCAGGAAGCTCACAGATTGGCATCATTCTTTGTCTCATCAACAGTATGTCTCACCAATCTTTTTATAGTTCCTTAGGCCTCTTCCACAAAACATTGTCACTCAGGATTATATGAAATCTTCATAATAAATTGTTGACAAAAAGTTTTGAATGCTCAACTACAATTGCTAGACCCATTGTTTGTTTTTATTTTTATTGGATATTTTATTTATTTATCTTTCAATGTTATCTCCTCTCCCACCCACCCCCCCAAATCTCCTTATTCCATCCCCCTCTTCCTGTTTCAATGAAGGTGTGCCCCCACCATCCACCTATTCCTGCCTCCCTTCTCTTCAATTCTCTAACATTAGGGTATCTAAACTTGGAGGGACCAAAGCCCTCTTCCACTGATGCCTGACAAGGCCATCCTCAACTACCTACACAAGTGGAGCCATGAGTCCCTCCATTTGTGTTCCCAGGACGTAAGTTTAGACCCTGAGAGCTCTGGTTGAGTATTTTGATACTCCTTCTAAGAAAGACCAAATCACTCACACTTTGGTCTTTCTTCTTCTTGAGCTTCATGTGGTTTATGCACTGTATCTTAGGTATTGTGAGCTTTTGGTCTAATGTCCACTTATCAGCGAGTGTCTACCATGTGTGTTCTTTTGTGGTTGTGTTACCTCACTCAGGATGATATTTTCCAGTTCCATCTATTTGCCTAAGAGTTTCATGAACTCATTGTTTTTAATAGCTGAGTAGTACTCCATTGTGTATATGTACCATATTTTCTGTATCCATTCCTCTGTTGAAAAACATCTGGATTCTTTCCAAGTTTTGGCTATTATAAGTAAGACTGCTATGAACATAATGGAGCATATGTCCTTGTTATATGTTGGAGCATCTTTTGGGTATATGTGAAGGAGTAGTACAGCTGGATATTCAGGAAATACTATGTCCAATTTTCTGAGTAACTGCCTTACTGATTTCCAGAGTGGTTGTACCAGCTTACAATCCCACCAACAATGGAGGAGTGTTCCTCTTTCTCTACATCCTCTTCAGCATCTTCTCTCACCCGAGTTTTTGATCTTAGCCATTCTGACTTGTGTGAGGTGGAATCTCAGGGTTGTTTTGATTTGCATTTCCCTGATGACTAAAGATGTTGAACATTTCTTTAGGGGCTTCTCTGCCATTCAATATTCCTCAGTTGAGAATTCTTTGTTGAGCGATTTACCCTATTTTTAATAGGGTTATTTGATTGTCTGGAGTCTAATTTCTTTAGTTCTTTGTATATTTTGGATATTAGCCCTCTATCAGATGTAGAATTGATAAAGATCTTTTCCCAGTCTGTTGGTTGCCATTTTGTCCTATTGACAGTGTTCTTAGACTTACAGAAGCTTTGCAATTTTATGAAGTTTCATTTGTCAATTCTTGATCTTAGAGCATAAGCCATTGGTGAACATATGGCATAAGGCATTCAGGAACTTTTCCCCTTGTGCCCCAGTATTCCAGGCTTTCCCCCAGCTTCTCTTCTACTAGTTTCAGTGTATCTGATTTTATGTGGAGGTCCTTGATCCACTTGGACTTGAGATTTGTACAAGGAGATAAGTATGGATCAATTTGCATTCTCCTACATGCTGACCTCCAGTTGAACCAGAACCATTTGTTGCAAATGCTGTCTTTTTTCACCTGGATGGTTTTAGCTTCTTTGTGAAAGATCAAGTGACCATAGATATGGGGGTTTATTTATGGGTATTCTATTCTATTCCATTTACCCTCCTGACTGTCTCTGTACCAATTCCATGCAGTTTTTTTGTGTTTTTTTTTTTTTTTAATCACTATTGCTTTGTAGAACAGCTTAAAGTCAGGAATGGTGATTTCCCCAGAACTTCTTTTATTGTTGAGAATAATTTTTGCTATTCTGGGTTTTTTGTTATTCTAAATAAATTTGAGAATTTCTCTTTCTATCTCTGTGAAGAATTGAGTTGGAATTTTGATGGGGATTGCATTAAATTCGTAGATTGCTCTCGGCAAAATAGCCATTTTTACTATATTAAACCTGCCAATCCATGAGCTTGGGAGATCTTTCCATTTTCTGAGATCTTCTTTGATTTCTTTCTTCAGAAACTTGAAGTTCTTGTCATACAGATCTTTCATTAGCTTGGTTAGATTCACACCAAGGTATTTTATATTATTTGTGACTTTTGTGAAGGGTGTCATTTCCCTATTTTTTCTCAGCATGTTTATCTTTTGAGTAAAGGAAGGCTACTGATTTGTTTGAGTTAATTTTATATAAAGCCACTTTGCTAAAGTTGTTAATCAGGTTTGGGAGTTCTCTGTTGGAAGTTTTGTGGTCACTTAAATATACTATCATATCATCTGTAAATAGTGAAATTTTGACTTCTTCCTTTCCAATTTGTATCCCTTTGACCTCCTTTGCTGCCTAATTACTCTGGCTAGGACTTCTAGTACTATATTGAATAGGTTGGGAGAGAGTGGGAATCCTTGTCTAGTCCCTGATCTTAGTGGAATTGCTCCAAGTTTCTCTCTATTTAGTTTGATGTTGGCTATTGGTTTGCTGTATATTGTTTTTACTATGTTTAGGTATGGGCCTTGGATTCCTGATATTTCCAAGACTTTTATCATGAATAGGTGTTGAATTTTGTCAAATACTTTCTCAGCATCCAGTGATATGATCATGTATTTTTTTTTCCTTTGAGTTTGTTTATATAGTGGATTACAAATTGATAGATTTT
Source organism: Arvicanthis niloticus (assembly GCF_011762505.2). Lineage (NCBI taxonomy): Eukaryota > Metazoa > Chordata > Mammalia > Rodentia > Muridae > Arvicanthis > Arvicanthis niloticus. The sequence continues at coordinate 70,279,898 of NC_047671.1, read as the reverse complement.
CACATATTGAACCATCCCTGCGTTCCTGGGATAAAGCCTACTTAATCATAATGGAGAATTGTTTTGATATGTTCTTGGATTTGGTTCGTGAGAATTTTGTTGAGTATTTTGGCATCAATATTCATAAGGGAGATTGGTCTGAAGTTATCTTTCTTTGTTGGTTCTTTGTGTGGTTTAGGTATGAGCATAATTTTGGCTTCATAGAATGAATTGGGTGGTGTTTCTTCTGTTTCTATTTTGTGTAACAGTTTATAGAGAATTGGTATTAAGTCTTCTTTGAAGGTCTCATAGAACTCTGCACTAAAACTGTCTGGTCCTGGACTTTTTTTTGGTGGTGAGACTTTTAATGGCTGCTTCTATTTCTTTCAGGGTTATGGGACTGTTTATATGGTTTATCTGGTCCTGATTTAACTTTCATAACTGGTATTTGTCTAGAAAATTGTTCATTTCATCCAGATTTTCCAATCTTTGTAGTAGGATCTGATGATTTTTTTTTTTTTTGTATTTCCTTAGTTTCTGTTGTTATGTTACCATTTTCAGTTCTGATTTTATTAATTTGGATACTGTCTTTCTGCCCTCTGATTAGTCTGGCTAAGGGTTTATCTACCTTGTTGATTTTTTCAAAGAACCAGCTCCTGGTTTTGTTGATATTTGGTATAGTTCTTTCTGTTTCTACTTGGTTGATTTCAGCCCTGAGTTTGATTATTTCCTGCTGTCTACTCCTCATTGGTATGTTTGCATCTTTTTGTTCTAGAGCTTTCAGGTGTGTTGTCAAGCTACTAGTATATGGTCTCTCCATTTTCTTTTTGTAAGCACTTATCACTATGAGTTTTCCTCTTAGCACTGCTTTCATTGTGTCCCATAAATTTTGGTATGATGTATCTTCATTTTCATAAAATTCTAAAAAATCTTCAATTTCTTCCCTGACCACATTATCATTGAGTAGACTGTTGTTCAGTTTCCATGTGAATGTGGGCTTTCCATTGTTTTTGACATTGTTGAAGACCAGCCTTAGTCCATGGTGATTTGATAGGATGCATGGGATTATTTAAACTTTTGTTGTATCTGTTGAGGCCTGTTTTATGACCAATTATATGGTCTATTTTGGAGAAGGTACCATGAGGTGCTGAGAAAGAGGTATATTCTTTTATTTTAGGATGAGATGTTCTATAAATATCTGTTAAATTCATTTGGTTCATAACTTCTGTCATTTTCACTGTGTTTGTGTTTAGTTTCTGTTTCCATGACCTATCCATTGCTGAGAGTGGGGTGTTGAAATCTCCCACTATTATTGTGTGAGGTGAAACACGTGCTTTGAGCTTTAGTAAGGCTTCTTTTATGAAAGTGGGTGCTCTTGCATTTGTTGTATATTTGTTCAGAATTGAGAGTTCATGTTGGTTGACTTTTCTTTTGATGAGTATGAAATGTCCTTCCTTATCCTTTTTGATAGCTTTAAGTTGAAAGTCAATATTATTTGATATTAGAATGGCTACTCCAGCTTGTTTCTTAGGACCATTTGCTTGAAAAATTGTTTTCCAGCCTTTTACTGTTAGGTAGGGTCTGTCTTTCTCACTGTATGCAGCAAAATGCTGGGTCCTGTTTACATATCCTGTCTGTTAGTCTATGTCTTTTTATTGGGGAATTGAGTCCATTGATGTTACGAGATACTAAGGAGAGGAGATTGTTGATTCTTGTTGTTCCTATTTTTGTTATTAGCGATGGCATTGTTTGTGTGGCTATCTTCTTTTGGGTTTGTTGGAAGAAGATTACTTTCTTGTTCTTTCTAGGGTATAATTTCCCTCCTTGTATTGGAGCTTTCCTGCTATTAACCTTTGTAGTGCTGGGTTTGTGGAAAGATATTGTGTAAATTTGGTTTTGTCATGGAATATCTTGGTTTCTTCATCTATGGTAACTGAGAGTTTTGCTGGATATAGTAGCCTGGGCTGGCATTTGTGTTCTCTTAGGGTCTGTATGACCTCTGTCCAGCATCTTCTAGCTTTTATAATATCTGGTGAGAAGTCTGGTGTAATTCTGATACGTCTGCTTTTATATGTTACTTGGCCTTTTTCCGTTACTGCTTTTAATATTCTTTCTTTGTTTTGTGCATTTGGTGTTTTGATTATTATGTGATAGGAGGTATTTCTTTTCTGGTCTAGTCTATTTGGCATTCTGAATGCTTCTTGTATGTTCTATATGTTTTTATGTTCTTTATGTTAGGGAAGTTTTCTTCTATAATTTTGTTGAAGATATTTACTGGTCCTTCAAGCTGGGAATCTTTACTCTCTTCTATACCTATTATCTTAGATTTGGTCTTCTCATTGTGTCCTGGATTTCCTGGATGTTTTGTGTTAAGAACTTTTTGCATTTTGCATTTTCTTTGACAGTTGTGTCAATATTTTCTATGGTGTTTTCTCCACCTGAGATTCTCTCTTCTATCTCTTGTATTCTGTTGGTGATGCTTGCAAGTGTGACTCCTGATTTCTTTCCTAGGTTTTCTATCTCCAGGGTAGTCTCCCTTTGTGATTTCTTGATTGTTTCTACTTCCATTTTTATGTCCTGGATGGTTTTGTTCAATTTTTTTTTTTACCTGTTTTGTCCTGTTATCTTGTAATATTTTAAGGATTTTTTATGTTTTCTCTTTAAGGGCTTTAAGGGCTACCTGTTTTCCTGTGTTCTCAATTTCTTTGAGAGTGTTATTTATGTCCTTCTTAAAGTCCTCTATCATCATCATTAGAAGTGATTTTAAGATTTTAAGTCTGAATCTTGCTTTCCTGGTGATATGGGGAATTCAGGACTTTCTAGTGTGGGAGAACTAGGTTCTGATGATTCCAAGTACTCTGAGTTGCTGATGCTTATGTTCTTGCGCTTGCCTTTTGCCATCTGGATTTCCTTAGTGTTCCCTGTGCTGTCTCTGACTGGAGCCTGTCTTTCCTATTGTCTTGGTTGTGTCAGAACTGTTTGGGATGGGTGTTGCTGCTTGGGTTAGAGCTGAGGCCCAAGATCTGTTCAGTGCTCAGGCCCAGAAGGGAAGGAACCAGTGCGCTGGGCCAGGAGTGAAATCCTGGGTCCCAGTGGGTCCTAGTTACTCCCCATTTGGGGTGGGTGTTGCTGTCTCTTTACCTCAGATACTGCCAGGGTTAGAGCTCCTTGGAGCCCTGCCTTCTGTGGGTTTTGTTAGACTGGGTGCAGAGCTGCAGACCAGGATCTACTCAGTGCTCAGACGCAGACCATAAGGGATTTGTTGACCTTCTTAATATCAAGAAAATAAAGATCCCTATGGACCATGCTACAACAAATGGCAACAAATTTTACAGTGTATAGGAGCAAAAGAGTGAATATTTTGTTCACTGTGTAAAAGTGATTTTGGTATGATCTTTCCTATCGAAGGAGAAATCCTATAAGCTAGATGTCACAGGTTTCATGGAATTGTTGAGCAAGGTCACCTTGTCTGAGCAGACATGATTTGGCAGATCATGGCAAAACATTGTTTAAGGTGCAATGGGGAATATAACCCTGGAACCAAAGAGGCCTTTGAGGAGGATCTTAAAATTTTTACACATGGCATTTTTTCTGACTTAGCATCTGGGATAAGATTTGAATCAGTTTCAAGGCATTCCACATGTGCTTTAGTATTATAATTGCTCTGATGTCATATCTAACAAGACTAATATAAAGCCCTGGCCTTTTCTAGGTCTATTTATCTTAGTTATAAACTCAAATATAGAGGAGATAAGAGCACTTTTTGAACTCACTTAGAAGTAGATATAGGCATGGTATTTTATGTTTGAGCCTCCACTCTAATATATCTAAATATCATCAGTAGAATCCTGATGGCATGTTAGGTATGTTAATGTCAGTTCACACCTTCTACCTTACAGAAAAATAGGTAAATCTTCACATTGTGTGGCCTCACTAACTATGGTAGCAAACCTCTTTTTGAGCGATTGGGTGGACTATGTGGTACTTATTATTAGTATTGCTCAAGGAGATATGAAGTTCTCTTCAAGGAAGGAGCTTTGTATATAAACCATCATCAGTCAGTGACACGGTTCCCTGAACTGCTATTATTCTCATACCTAGGCAGGAGAGGTCACCATCTCATCTCTCAGTTTTGAAACACACAAATTGAACAATCTTGTGGTCAGCTGTCAGTAATTTCACTCTTAGGTACAAATGACTTCTTAGCTATTGCTATTTATTCCCGAAGGTCCACTTCTGTCTGTTGGCCCATTATGGTAATCATGTTTCTCCAGTAACAGAAAGCCAAGTGCACACTTGTTGCCTACTGTTTTGGAATACAGTAGTTCTATGAACTCAAAGGCTCTGAGAAAAGCAATGCTCTTAGCTTGTTCTGGGAACCCTAGCATGGGGGTAGGCTCTTGGATTTTACATTCTAAGTCCATTCTAATGTCTTTATATTTTGAGGCCTTTTTAAGGCCACCATCATACACAAGTTTTAAGAGGAAACATCAGCTGTGTGGACTAGCTTCAATGATCCTAGCTGGAACTTAATTCCTGAGCATGCACAGGTCTCATCATGGGAATGAATTGTGTGCTATAGTATTCTGCACTTTACAGGTTTTTTTTTTTTATTTTGTTTAACTCCTTTGAAATTTTCTTTCATATATGCTCATTTGATTCTTGCTGATACATACTAGCAATAGCCTACAGTTGTTGAGGTGGTGGGCAGGGTGTCCCATTACAGAGTACCTTTCCTTGGCTTATGCTGATACTTGTATTCTAACTGAAGGATCTTTTTACCATGTGATGTGATGTGGTCTGTGTGTACCAATGAATATGCATATGTGTGTGTACTTGTGTATGTAACTGCTAGTAACATGTGAAATAGCATGTGTCTATAGCTCAGATGACAACCTTGACTATTACTCTTTTTCTTAAGCTTGTTTGAGATAGTGTTTTAGTTTTCTCACTGTGTATGACAGGGTAGGTGGCTCACAAGCTTCTAAAGAATATGTTGTCTCTATCTCTCATGTTTTAGGAATGCCAGATTACAGACACTATGCATCTGGTCTTTATATGGGCTCTCAGGATTTGAACTCAGGTCCTCATACTTGAATGACAAGTGTTTTTATCTAATGAGCCACATCTCCAGCCCAAAATAGAGATTTTCAAGTAAAACAAGCATCTTATAATTCACCTCCTTCTATCTTTGGGGTGGTCTCCCTGGAAGGTAAAGCTCTTTTTGGGGGTGGGAGGTGGGGAATAGCTTCTTTCCCTAGGGTTGATATTTAAGATTCACAGATTCTTTGAGCTAAGGGATCCACATTCTAGGGTTTTGACCTTGGCTTTGACCTTGGTGTTGCTGAGCTATTGATGCTGTGCTTTTGGCTCTGTCATGATTAGTTTGACTATGACCTTGATTTTCCCAGCACAATCTTTTCTGTCACTTCAGGAGTTAGGAGTTACTTGAAAGCTGTCAAAGGCTCTCTGGCTTTAACAGTACACAGTGCATTGGAATAGACTGAGCTGGCGTAGGAAATGTAGCCTACAAGTGTCCTTTGAAGGAGAGCGAGGGAGGGTGAGAAATGAATTCGAGGGCCAGCCAGCCAGATAGAGCAGACCTGGTGGGACTGGGAAAGGGTACAGCAGTTGCTTCTGGGAATGTGGCCCAGCTGCTGGCAGGTCAGCCTCCTGGTGCTGGCTCTGCCTGTGTGGTTCACTGCACAGAGGGGGCCCTGAGTGGTGAACAGCTTTTGATGACTAAGGGGAAATTTTGTCCAGTGTCCTACCTCTTCTGCCAAAGCTGCTGTGTGGGAAGCATTTAGGGAAGATATATTAATGAAACTAAATGAAAGAAAAGGTGCTATGTGTGAGTACACAGAATACACACAACGCATGCCTGTGTTAGGTGGGTGGAAAGTAGAAATTGGAGAATATTTTATAAGTTTTATCAAATTACTTTCATTAGTAAAGGATTGTTAAAAATCTTTGTCTACTGTTACAACTACAGATTACTAGTTATTAAAGTTTTTTGGGGGGTGAACAATGAAGTTTGGCAGATCATACAGGCAAAAAAACATGGCAAGGTCACTAGGTAGTAAATATTTAGATGACTACAGAAAATATGACTGAAACCTGTCCTAGGAATATTCTAGAAATGAATATTGATTATCAGGAATTCAGTAGATGGGGTTGTTGGACTAGAGGAGACACTGACCAGCAGTGTGGGCTGTGAACATTATTCTTGGACCCCTTTCAATCACATCCCAAATTAAATGATGTCTTGTTAGTGTTTTTGGTTAACATAGAAGACACTTTTTAAATCTTTCCAGTCTTTCCTACTGTAGAATGAATCTGTAGCTACTGTCCATAAAGTAGTTTCAAAGGGTTTAGTCTTACACTTTGACTGGATACACTTTGACTGACTTTCAGTTCAGTGTTTGCCAGTGTTTTCACAAAGCAGAATCGATCTAGAGCTCTGTTCATTTATCAGTTGACATAATCTATTCCACGTTGGCTACATGATCAGTGCTGAAAAAGTAAGAAATGTGACTTCCTCTGACATCAGGAACTCCTTCATTCTCAAGTGGAACAATGGTGTAGCTTTGGGAAAGTAATTCTGAATGACTCTGTCCAATTTTGGGATTGTGCAAGGTTCTTCCAAACAATGGAACATTAAGATTGACTTACAGAGTCTCAGGCTCATCAATAAGTTTCAGGGCAGAGAAGGGCATGGCTTATTTGAGGGGATATAAATTTGGTTGAGTCTAGACATAGAAATAATGAAAAGAAAGAAACTGCAGTTAATGTGGAAATAGGGTTTTGTCTTTGTAGCTTACTTCTGTGTTTGATTATGCTATTTTAAATATTATCTTATTAAAAGAATTCAGCACCTGAAAGCATATTCAACTAGATAGATGTTTATTAAGGTTTGCTGCTCAACAAGTAACTTGGAATCTACTCAAAAGATATGACACATTTTTCTGTTGTGATAATATAGCTGTAGTGAGCCTTAGGAACAATTCTGTGCCACAAATCTCAAATATTTGTTCTTGTCATTTCTTCTAAAAATATTAACAAGGTTTGTTTGGGGTTTACAGAGAGGAACAAGTCTTGTACTTTGGTTTGAAGGAATGAAATCTGCTAAGGGAGAATGAGACATAGAAACAACAGAAATGCTAGAATGTCAGAGACAAGACCATGCAGAGGTTAAAATGAGATGTCAGGAACAGTAGCTACTTAAAGAGTACTTCTTAAACACTCACCTTTCCTTATACCCAGTCTACGCAGTAAGCACTGCTATCTTCATTTCTGAGCTAGGAAAAACTAGCACTCAGAGAAGTGAAATCAATGACAGGATTTGAAAGTTGAAGGTGTAATCCAGTTCTTACTGATGTCAAGTATCAGGTTCTCAACAACCATAGTATAGTATACTGCTTCCACATAACACACAGATGCCCAGAGCATGGCAGTGAATTCAAGCCACGCAAAGGTGAGGAGCAATACCTTCCTCAGCTGTGCGCAGGAAGAGGGGTCCTGTGAAGGTAAATGGAGGGGGTGTTTTTGGTGCTTTTGTAGAGGAATAGCATGAGTAAATCTGGGAGACAGGCACCCAAATAATGCTGGCATATTATGACCAGTCTGGGTTGCTGAAAATAAGCTGAGAAACAGGAGAAACTGGCTATATCTAGAGAAGACAAGTTCATAGAAGACATTACATTCTCCAGCAAGGCCCAATCTCCCCAGAGTTCCAGAATTTCCCAAACACCCCTGACCACTTAAGCAACTGAACCTGTGGAGTCCCTTTCACATTGGAACTATACAAAGAGCCAGTGGGATCCTCACTGTAGCAACAAGTTGGAAACCACAGTCAGAATCCTCAACAGATGAATCTAAGGAGATGACTCCATGAGTATAAGCACTTCCTGCAAAAACATAAAGACCTCAGTTCTATTTTTCATCACCTACATAAAAATCCTAGCATTGCAATACCTGAAAGTCTAGTACATTAGAGTGGGGAGGGGTAGAGACAGGATGATTGCTGTGGCCTTCTAGCTTATATCATAGCTCTAGGTTGCTGAGAGGCCATCTCTTAAGCAAATATGATGATAATAAATGATGGATCAGGGGACCGAATGTCATCATCTTTGGTCTTTTGACACATGTGTAAGTGTATGCACCCACTCACACACATGTACATACATACAAATGCAGTCAACTTACACTCGGGCTGCAAAGAATGATTAGCATAAGAATGGTGTTGAAGCAAGGAGAATGGCAGATTTCCCAGGCAGAGTGGGAGAAAAGAACTGACAGAAGTAACTGGCTAGTATCATATTTTGGAAGACATGAGAAAGTCCTCAGAGGAGGAAGAGAAAACAGCACTGTGGTCCTTCTGGTCTGGGCCCAGGAACTGAGCAGATCCAAGATGGCAGCTCTGCCCCCAATCACACAGAACCCAGAGGAAGCGGGGCTCCCAGGAACTCTAACCCGGGCAGTATCTTAGGTAAGCAGACAACAACGTTCACCCCAAACAGGGAGTAACTGGGACCCACAAGGACCCAGGAAGTCACTCCCAGCCCAGAGCACTGTTTCCTTCCAGTCTGGGCCAGAGCACATAGCAGATCTTGGGTGGCAGCTCTGCCCCCAATCTCTTAGAACCCAGAGGAAGTGGGGATCCCAGGTGCTCTAACTCGGGCAGTATCTTAGGTAAACAGACAGCAAGGCCTTCCCCAAACAAGGAGTAACTGGGACCCACAAGGACCCAGGAAGTCACTCCCGGCCCAGAGCACTGGTTCCCTTTGGTCTGAGCCAGAGCACTGAACAGATCTTGGGCAGCAGCTATGCCCCCAATCTCTAAGAACCCAGAGGAAACAGGGCTCTCAGAGCTCTAACCTGGGCAGCATCCTGTCTGCGCTTGAACACTGAGCAGATTTTGGGCCCCAGTAGTTACAACCACCCCACCAAGTTCTGATACAACGAAGATAATAGGAAAGACAGGCTCCAGTCAGGGATAGGGCAGGTAGCACTAAGGAGATACAGATGGCAAAAGGCAAGCACAAGAACATAAGCATCAGTAACCCAGGGTATTTGGCATCATGAGAACCTAGTTCACCCACACTAGAAAGTCCTGAATTCCCCATATCACCAGAAAAGCAAGATTCAGATTTAAAATCACTTCTATTGATGATGATAAAGGACTTTAAGAAGGACATAAATAACACTCTCAAAGAATTTGAGGAGAACACAGGTAAACAGGTAGAAACCCTTAAAGAAGAAACACAAAAATCCCTTAAAGAATTACAAGAGAACACAACCAAACAGGTGAAGGAATTGAACAAAACCATCCAGGACATACAAATGAAAGTACAATCAATCAAGAAATCACAAAGGGAGACTACGCTGGAGATCAAAAACCTAGGAAAGAAATCAGGAGTCATAGACACAAGCATCACCAACAGAATACAAGAGATAGAAGAGAGAATCTCAGGTGCAGAAGATACCATAGAAAATATCAACACAACTGTCAAAGAAAATACAAAATGCAAAAAGTTCTTAACACAAAATATCCAGGAAATCCAGGACACAATGAGGAGACCAAACCTAAGGGTAATAGATACAGATGAGAGTGAAGATTCCCAACTTAAAGGGCCAATAGATATCTTCAACAAAATTATAAAAGAAAACTTCCCTAATCTAAAGAAAGAGATGCCCATAAACATACAAGAAGCATTCAGAACGCCAAATAGACTAGACCAGAAAAGAAATACCTCCCGTCACATAATAATCAAAACACCAAGTGCACAAAATAAAGAAAGAATATTAAATGCAGTAAGGGAGAAAGGCCAAGTAACATATAAAGGCAGACCTATCAGAATTACACCAGACTTCTCACCAGATATTATAAAAGCTAGAAGATGCTGGACAGATGTCATACAGACCCTAAGAGAACACAAATGCCAGCCCAGGCTACTATACCCAGCAAAACTCTCAATTGCCATAGATGGAGAAGTCAAGATATTCCATGAGACAACCATATTTACACAATATCTTTCCACAAACCCAGCATTACAAAGGATAATAGCAGGAAAGCTCCAATACAAGGAGGGAAATTATACCCTAGAAAGAGCAAGAAAGTAATCTTCTTCCAACAAACCCAAAAGAAGATAGCCACACAAAGATAACTTCACCTCTAATAACAAAAATAACAGGAGGCAACAATCACTGTTCCTTAATATCTCTTAACATCAATGTTCCCCAATTAAAAGACATAGGCTAATGGACTGTATACATAAATGGGACCCAGCATTTTGCTGCATACAGAAAACCCACCTCAGTGCAAAGACAGACCCTACCTTAAGGTAAAAGGTTGGAAAACAATTTTTCAAGCAAATGGTCCTAAGAAACAAGCTGGAGTAGCCATTCTAAAATCTCCAGCCCGAGAACACAAAGGGGGCGGGGGGTCATGGCTCCACCTGTATAGGTAGTTGAAGGTGGCCTTGCCGGCATCAGTGGAAGTGGACAGCCTTGGTACCTGACAGTTTGGATTCCCTAGTGTTGGCGAATTGCAAGAGCAGGGAGGCGGGATTGAGATAATGTTGGGAGCACACCCTCATAGTAATTGGAGGGTGGGGAATGGGGTAAGGGGTTAGGCATCAGTGGAAGTGGAGGGCCTAGGTGCCTGAAAGTTTGGATTCCCTGATGTTGGGAAATTTGAGAGCAGGAAGGCAAAAATGGGAGGATGGTGGGAGCACACCCTCATGGAAACTCCCTAATTATTCGGATTAAACATGACAGAGGCAGCCTGCCAGAAGACTAGATTCCAGAATTCAAACAAACAATTATCTTGATACTAAAATTTGTTTTGAGAATTGTATGTTGCAGAATATATAGCCTTGGTGTATCTACTCATCAGGCAAGCTGAGCAGACCTGCTCAAACCTCTGATGTCCTGGAATTCCAGCTGGATGCAGTGAAGACACAGTGTCAGAGGCTTATCAATTTACTCTTCCCCCCACCCCTCTTCTAATATCTCAACACCCAAAATCAGCTTGAAGAAGTTAATGAAGAGTCGGCGCCCCTATTCCCTGGGCTTGGGGACTGAGGTGGTTAATATTGGGCTGTCTTTCTAGGGAAAAGTAGTGGTTTTGGTGGAACAAGGAGGATTAGCTAGGATTTATTGAATAGCCATAACCTACTGGTAGAAATATGTATAATTGTGATTAAGATGAAGTTATAATTTCTTAAATGGTACAAAATTTACTTTGGTTTCAAATTTAAGGTTTTCATTGGTACAAGCTTCTTATTAATATAAAAGTGAGATGAATATTGTTACTATCATAGGCATTGTGCCTGTACAACACATTTAGGAATAAAAGGCTTAGACCCAGTCCTTCTTTAACTTTTAAAACTTATTTGAGATGGTTAGCTTGTGAGTTAAGGGCCTATAGCAAATTCATGGCTTTGAGTTTATTGTTAGGGTGTTTTCTATATTTTCTTTAGAAATAGCTGAGAGGAGTTAATAGACAACAGTCCAGATTGCCTTCCATTGGTTTTCAAAACATCAGAAATCCACAGAATTGACGTTACAAACATTTCTGTAGCAATGTTCATTTTGATTAGAGACCTGTCTGCTCCTGACAGCTTCCTGTCTTGGATTCTAAGAAGAAATTGAGCATCTTTGGAGTTATTCCAATTGTGGTGAGTCAGCCACTAGGCAAGAATTGCCTCTTTCCATCTAGAGACAAATCACTGTCCAGAAAATGACACACTTACAGAATAGTTGACTGATTATATCTGCCAAGACAGAGTAATCAGCCCTTAATAATTCTGCATCACTAGGTCTGTCAGATGATCCTGGGCCATAAGGCTGAAGATCAGATGCTCCAACGTTCTATAGTACAGGGATTGTCCAGTTGTTCAGTGGTCTGTATAAATTGGCTATGTTTTAGAAGCTATGCTTTGTGCTTCCCATAATTTCAGTTAACTCAGTCATTCTGGATTTCTGATGGGGTTGAAAATGTATAGTCTCATAGCCAATCCTGGCTATTTACTTTGAAAGAAAAGATTTGAGAAGATGGTTTTCAGTTGACATTCATTCTAAAACCAAGAAAAAAAAAGCCAGGTTCAGAACTAAGCCTTTTATTTAGGAGAGATGACAGAGGTTCTGCTTAGTCAACACAATGATGGACTGGGTATTAGGCCTATCTTGCACCTTGACTGCCATAAATTGGTATAGTTATGCTCTAACTGTATTTTGAGAGAAACGTTTTATTTTAACTGGAAGGGTAATATGTAGGAGGAGCTAAGGTAGGAGGTATAAGGAGTTGAGGAGGAGAAGGAGAGGAGAAGGAGAAGGAGAAGGAGAAGGAGAAGGAGAAGGAGAAGGAGAAGGAGAAGGAGAAGGAGAAGGAGAAGGAGAAGGAGAAGGAGAGGAGGAGCTAGGTGATGAGAGATAGAGAGGGGGACCAGACATGGAGGCAGATGTTCACATGTCTCCGCCAGTCAAAATAGTTGTTATATCTAGGTTGGGTATTAGGTTACACTTCAGATTGATATTTATCATTACCAAATTTATAAAGCCATTGGTTAACATTAAAAAATTGTATAAAAGCAAAAAGGAGAAGGGGGTATGGGATAGGGGTTTTCTAGGGAGGGGGAATGGGGAATGGGGATGGCATCTGAAATGTAAATAAAATATCCAATAAAAATATTTGTAAAAAAAATAAAAGAAAACAGCAGTGCGACAATAGTGTAAGAAATTAGGGGAACCAGCGAGTGTGTTCAGGAAATGTTCTGGTTCAGCTTGGATGGACAGTGGTGGAGGTGATGCAGTCCATTGAGCTGGAAAGAGATTGCAGTTTTGTGAGCCCCGAGGCCAGGCAATGAGGAGCTTAGTAAGACACTTGTGGAAAGAGGTTACTGATGCTGTACTTTTCAGTATGTGTAGAGTAGATTAGAGAAGAGAATCATGCATAGAATGGAATACTGCTCAGCCTTATAGAAGAAGGGCGTTCTTACTCATGGCACACAGATAAACCTTGTGCACAGTAAACTAAATGAAATAGGCCAGAGAGAACAACAGATGCTATATGACTCTCTTACATGAGATTCTTCTTAAAGTAGTCAAATTCCTAGGCATGGAGAGAAGAATGATGGCTGCAGGGTTATAGAGAGGGGAAGAGTAGAGTTGTTTAATGGGCAGAGTGTCCATTTTTGAAGATGAATGCTTTCCTTCAATGGCTTCTGTAGTAGTTACTTTCTCATTGCTGTGACCAAATCCCCATACGAAATGACTTAAAGAGCAGGAGTTTATTTTGACTGGCACTTTAGAAACAGAGCAATCTAGTCTATTGTGGTGGGGAAGGCTTGGCAGCCGAAGCATGAGGGTGCTTACCATGTGTCTCTATCAGGAAGATGCCGATAGAGAGTGGAGCCTTCCTAAAGGTGAGACAGAGACACCATTAGTGCTTCAACATGGGAGCTTGTGACGGACACTTTATGTTCAAGCCACAGTGGTACTTTGGATCTTAAAGTTCCCCAAAGGCCTAATGTTTAAGATCTAGTCTCTAGCTCAGTGCTATTAAGATAGAATAGTAACTTGAGAGGTTGGGGCTAGACAGGAAAACCTTGTCATTAGAGGGAATACAGGGGCCTAAGATGCTTCATCTTTCTTTTATATCTTAGCTATATGTGAACCTTCATCTAGGTTGGCTGCCTAGTAATAGGCCCTCAAGCAGCATGAGTAACCAGTCACACATGGAAACATCCAAAACTCAGTGCCAAAATAATTTCCTTTTTGTGAGCTTACTGCTTCAGCTGTTTGGTACAGTACTGTGAAGGTGAAACACTCAGGTGGAGGATGGAGATGGTTGTACAACTGGGATGTATTTAAAGCCACTGAACTGTATGATCACAGTCAATGTGGTAGGGGCTCAAGGGATGCTCAGTGGTGCAGTGCTTTGGCCTAATGCTGTTTGTATTCTAATGCTAAGCCCCATAAGTGAGAAAGTCTGCACATAAGACACTGAGGCCCCCTGCTCTCAATTAATTTTGACTGGTAAATAAAGATGCCAGCAGCCAATAGCTGGGGAGAAGAACCTTAAGCTAGGTTTAGGCTTTCTGGACTTGAGACCATGAAGAAAAGGGAGGGGAAAAAAGCTGCCATTGGATAGAGAACAGATGCAGGGGAGGAGAAAGGAGAGCCACCATGGGCTAGGGGCCAAGAAAACATGGCCCTGAGGGATGACTAACTGGAGCTAAGAGCAGCCCAGATGAAACACAGTAAGAACAACTTGGGTTATGGATAGGAAGTAGATTCTAACAGCATGGAGGGTAGGCAGTTGCCCAGCTATTGTGCTACTTAATATTATACATTATATGCCTTACGTATTACAATATAAAGGCAGTGTGTGTGTCTTTCATCCGGGAACAAAAAAAACCCATTAAGGTGGGAAGAAACTCTGCACGCGATTTTTAAAAAACTATATTTTACTGGACCGTGGCTAAGAGTATATGCTGCTCTTGAAGAACATCCACTTTGAGCAGCTCACAACTACCTATAACTCCAGATCTAGGCATCCATGTTCACATACTCATAGGCAGATAAGCATGCATATATGCACATGAGCATGTGTGCATGAGCACACACACACACACACACACACACACACACACACACACACACACACACTAAAATAAAATAAATTAAAAAGTTTAAGGCTGGGCCTGGAGTGGTAACTAAATAGGTACTTGTCATGCAAGAAGAAAGACCTGAATTTGATTCTCTGAATCCACGTTAGGGATTGGTGAGGACCCCAGCATGGTTTACACTTACAATCCCAGACTGGAATGATAGATTCATGCAAATGACAGGTTCACTGGTCATGTAGCCTAGGCTAACTGGTGAGCTCCAGCCAATGAGAGACCCAATCTTAACAAACAATACAAAAACACAACACAATGTGGGCAGTGATCCAAGACATGACAACCAAGGTTGAGCTTTGGCTTCCACATGCACATACATACATGTACACACACACACACACACACACACACACACACACACACACACACACACACACACACACCATGAAAAAGGAAGAAGAGAAAAGAAAATCAGATTTATTTTCTGAGGCTCCCCCGTCCCATAGTTCAGGTGAGAGTTCAAGTTATGAAACTGTAATTGGAACCACATGAAAAGGCTGTATTGTGTGTCAGTCAGAACTGGTCCAGCCTAGCTTAGGTCGTATGGTTCAATCAAAAGGTTAGGGGAGACAAACCTTTAATGAAGCTCAAGAAAAAGTATGTTTTTTGTCATTTAAGTTAAATTGCAAAATATTTCCTGGGGCGCTCACTCTCAAACTAATAACCCAAATAGCAAATATTTTCCATCATCTTAGGTCAATTTGAAAACAGCTTTCTATTTTTTATTGGAGAAACTCAGCTTGTCTTCACTGTGCTCTGTGTGCAGTTGAGTTGCCAAAACCCCTTAAAGGCCCATTTGTCTTTTGTGTTTCAAACAGGGGAAACTTTCCATTTCCCCATTTCATTCTGAAAGCTTTCACAAAGTTTGGGCAGTGCCCCTCGCTGTCCTCATAACTCACTCCATCATTTCAGCTCCAGTTCCTGTACTTGGCAGACACCAGGCGCCAGCATTCCGCTTCTGAGAGCTCAGTATCCTAGAGGACTTTGGTCCCAAGGCCTGATGACCTGCCTCTGAGCTGGGGGATTTTTAACTTTTAAACAAAGTGACAAAGTGGAAAGACTAGGCTTTATTATTACTCATATTTGACCAGGACCTAAAAAATAATCACACATGCACGTACACAAGTACACATACTAACTTACACACACACACACACACACACACACACACACACACACACACACACTGACTTTCAGAATTTGATACTTGTAATGATCAGTCCAGGAAACAGTTAATCAATTTCCAACTGGGTTCCATAATGACGCTGATTCAGGGAAACTTGGATAGGATTTTGAATTTTTTTCTTTTTATTAAGAACTTAAGTTAATAGATTTAACAAGTGTTAAAATTCCCTAAGGACTAGTCAACCCAATAATATTGTCAGTTTAACTGGATAGGTATTCCAGAACTTGGGTGCATTTCCACATATATTTCTGAGTGTATTTGTAAACTCTGGAAATATTTTGCGTAAATGAGTGAATGAAAAGGTAATATGTAGTCTGCCATGGCGTTGAGATGTGCGGAGCCACATCACCAGCTCTCTAAGTGGTGTAGCTGGCATCAAAGGAATATAGATAGTGGATGTTACTGGGAATTCTGGGGTCAACAGAATGACAGCAGATCTCAGGGGACAGGGAGTTCACAAACTTAAAGTTTTCAGAGTTATCGGGAAAGCTGGTCATTTTCAGAGTAATGAATAGAGGCTGCGAATGACAATTGAAGAAAAGCAGTCTGAGGGGCTGAGGAGATGCCTTGAGATGATGCACTCATACAGCTTTTGCACAAGTCTGAAGTTAGGTTGCCAGCATTCATATTGAGTGGCTTCATCCACCTAAAACTTCATCCCCAAGAGATCAGAGGCTCTCTTCTGACCTCTAGAATTATATGAAGGGCACATACTAAATTACACACACACACACACACACACACACACACACACACTCAAATAACAAAGTGGGAAAGTAATCTGGATTGAGCAGCAGAAGCGAGTGCCTGTCCCTAGAACTCAAGATTCTCAGGGTATCAGACAATGCCTTGTTCTGCTGAGTGAATGAACTGCCAGGAGTGCTGTCATCAGAGGCACCAGCAGCTAAGATGAAAAGATGCCAGAGAAACATACAGACCAATGTCTCTGTTGTGGTCCAAACGGACTCCTACAAAAGTTGGGATTCGGTGTGGAAAATCCACTTTATATGACACCAAAAAATGAGTAGCATCCCAAGGGAGGATGCGGATACCCAGGGCCAGATAGCATCGCTCCACAACATAAATGCCTCTGAAGAATCATGGGCAGGAGCCACTGCTCTGCAAACTTGGTAAGTGCAGCAAAAGCACATAGTGAAAAGTGAGTTGGGGTGGGCAGGCAGGTGTGGTGAAAAGGCTGAGTGGAGAGGGAGGGAACTCCAGCTAACCAGCCTGTCTTAGTTATTTTCAAATGGATTTGGGGTAACAAATCTGTTACTTTTGATGAAAAAGCTCCAGAGTTAAAATGTTGGCAAGAAACAAATATTAAGTCAAATGTATCTTAGGCCAAGCCAACCAAATACCTTTGTTTCTAAATCTGGCTGTGGACTGCTGTGTGTGCTCTTTGGAGTCAGAGACTTTAGCTCAGCTCTAGTTTTGGACTAGTTATTAACCAGACACTCAGGTTACATTTATTATGGTGGGTAGAGTAGATTAAAATCCCATTTTCATAAGGAATTAGGCATGCTGTTCATGTCACTGAACGTAAATGCATAAGATGTTTTTCTAGTGTCTGTTGCTTAGAACACAGTGAATTGTTATTCTACATATCAAAATTTATTGGTTTGTACTGTTTGTTTTTTGTATTTTCTTCCAAGAGTAATAAAAATATATTTATTAGAAATGCAATTGAATAGAAGATCACGAGATCTATGCTTTTCCTTTAGGCAGATGACTTACAGACAACTGAAGGAACGCTTGAGATGACAGAAGAAAGCCACCTTTGCTTAAGGAAACTGATATGAAAGTCTTGCCATCACATGATGGCTCCAGCACAGAAGCCACAGTACCAGCATGGGAGCATTGGAGGGACAGAGCCTGTTGGTCTATTATTTCCAGTTTTGGGTGTTAGGGTGTAACATTAGAATAGGGAAGCATTAGAATTGGGGTAGACAAAGAAAATACGTAGACATTTAGAGGAGCGATTTGTTTGTTTTTAGAATTAAGAGCATACTACAAGTCTCTTACCTGTTGGAGATATTTCCTATGGTTGTTCTGACTCTCCCCTGGGCTTCTTTATCCCTCTCCACTCCCCCAGGTCATTTCCACCAAGGAAAAGGACACACATGGCATTTCAGCTACCCTCAGTCTCCACTCTTTCCATCTCCATTGCTGACACAAGTAAAAGTGGCCTGATTTCTTCTGGTATTGAGGATTTACCCATATAAGAATTCAAGAAATGGCAGCAAGTTGCTTCGAGGCTCACACACCAGATCCCATAGAGCCCAGAGTGGCTATGAACAATCAATAGAAAGTTTTAGAAAGTGTGTATGTATGTATGTGTGAGTGTGTGTGTGTGTGTGAGTGTGTGTGTGTGTGTGTGTGTGTGTGTTACATGTATGGCCTAATGTGTGAGCATTGCTTGCCTTTTTTTTTGCTCACATATTTTCTGTTCACTGAGAAAGAATCTCTTGCTGAACAGAGCTAGTCTGAGGATCTCCTGTCTCTACCTCCTGAGGGCTGAGATTGCATATTGGCCACCAAGGCTACTGGCTTTCATGCAGATGCTGAGGATCTGTATTCTGGTCCTAATCTTTGAGTGACAAGTGCTTCATTCACTGAGTTATCTCTCTGGGTCCAGTTCCAGGGTTTTAAGTATTTGTGGTTTTCTGAAGGTTAAGTGAGAGTTACTTGCAATGAGCAGAACTTCCCTTCTGGGCCTTGTTACAGTGCTAAAACCTTAATGCTTATATAATCTAACCAGTGAGTTCCAATGAGTTTTAAGTTGGGCTAGTGTAAGTCATTCATGTAACAAACTTAAAGGGATAAGAAAACAAATGTCTCTCTTTAGTTACTTTGACTTAATTTCTCTCTCTAGCCTGTAAATTAAGGGGATATATGTATTAAACCCTTAACCTTAGCACTAAAGTACTTGTTATAGAGGCTGGCCATACCTCACACTGCTGTACACAATGCATACATACGTCTTTTCTACTTAGAAAGGACTCATTCTGCAGATTTTGGAAAAGACAAGATATATTTTAATGAAAACAGAAATTTCTAAACAATTTAAAATTATGTATTTATTTTTAGGCCTGCGTGTACATTTACTGCATGTGTGAAGTTCATAAAGCTGGTGAAAGTGGGCATTGGATTTTCTGGAACTGTGGGTATAGTTGTGAGTTGTCATGTGTGTGCTGGCATCCAAACCCAGGTCCTCGGCAAGAGCAACAAGCACTCCTAGCTGCTGAGCCATGTTACCAGCCCTGAAACAGAAGTTGAATATCCATATGAGGTAGTGCAAATGACACACAGATAATAAAGAAAAAAGGAAGAAACGTTTGCGTAGATAAAAAAAGATCTGATGCACATCACTTGAAGCAAGAATAATTTTGCCTTTTCCCACAGATCTGATTGAAAAAATGATCTAAGGAGATTCCTTGTGGAGTTACGGTTACAGCAGTGTTGAGCTGTCATACCTACAGCTACATAGAAAGGAGAGCATTGTGGGTACCTGTGACATGAACTGAGGCTTAGGGATGGGAAGGGAGGATGGCTTCCATGGATTTGAATAGGTTGCCATGTAAGGGCAGGATGTTGGGGAATGCTGAGAGGCCAGAGATCCAGTAGCAGTTCTGACGGATGGGAGGTGAGTTCTATTGAACGTTCTTCCACTTTCTCCAGGCAGAGTGTTCCCAGGGGCAGCCCTCCCACTCCAGCTCAGTGTTTACTCACGCCAACTTTCCTCAAACATATTTCTTTTCTACAATCTTCCTGAGTCTAGCTTTATTTAATGCCAAAGCTGGTTCTGGGGATAACTAAGAATCACTGCCTCTTTTCAGACAGGAGTCTGAGGTTACAGTGTGATTCACTCTGAGCCACAACCATCATCAGTATTATTATGTATATTGTATTGTAAGTGCTTATGTGCTGTTGAGTTCACTGAGAAGCTTCTTCTGGAAGTGAGGTTGCCCACAGTTTTAGAACCAAGTGAGTTTGGCTCATAGTGTTCCCCCAAATTCCCTTGTCTGGGGATGGGCTGCCCCTTGTCCACTCTTATCTATGTCAGGCAAGGAAGAGAATAAAAAACAGTCCTAAAGAAACCAGCATGTCCTTGAGAAGAGGACAGAAGTTTGCCATTTCAATAGCTGTTACTATTGCTTACCCATCCATGATGTAAAAACGCCCACAGTGGGAAGAAGAAACGGAAAGATCAATCCTGGGAAGCTCAGCCATGAAGAGAAAACTCATCTGGGAACCCCAACAAACTGCCCAGCTTCTCCACTCAGGATCTAAGCAACGCCGTGAACACCCAGCTTGATGACGTCGTGTTTTTATATTTGTTTTGTCATTCACCAGACAGGACATTGACTCTGACCAGGACTCTCTTGTTCAGGGACTCCAGCTGGCTGCCTTAAAGGGGCTTCTCAGTTGGCTTCTGCTGGATGCTTTGGGCACCCAATGGAATGTTTGTACCTCCCTCTCTCCTCTCTATTCTACCCTCCTCTTTTATTGTGGCCTGTTATGAACTCAATAAACTCATTCCTGCAACAGCAAAGATACTGCTATTGTAGATCATTCTTGCCATTACACAGGCAAATTAGTTGTCTGCCTGTGTTGGGGAAAGTTGCTCTGAGCTTTCTGTCCTCTTTGACCTTGAGAGTATTTATTTAGAATTTCTCATGAAAAAAAAAATAGAAGTGTTTTTATTAGGCTAAACTTTTTCCATGGGCTCTAACTTTTTCAAGAGTATGATTTTTCTGAGCAAGTGTAGGGCCGAGCTGACCTGAAATACGTTAACTAATTAGCTAAAGACATAGCTATGTACATTTATATTGAAAATATTTTCTTCTTGGTGTGGTGATGCACACCTTTGTTCACAGCACTTGGGAGGCAGAGGCGGGCAGATCTCTGTGAGTCTGAGGCCAGTTTGATCTACATATTGAGTCAGGATGGACATCATGAAATCCTGTCTCAAAAAATTCTTTAAGATTATACTATGTATTTTTCACCTTTAGCTATTCTTGTAGCAAGAAAGGAAAAAGTGAAAAGTTCTGTCTAAAAATAAGTTTGTTAGTAGGCTCACTGGCTCTCTCCCCAGTTATCGCCTGTGTCTCTTCTGGCAGCTCACCTAACCACACTGTGCTTCAACTTCCTTTATTCTATATGGGAAGAGAGGGAGCTGCTTATACTAGCAATTGAAGCTAGACTGTCTGGAGGGACTACACAGATGAATGTATGGGAAGCTTTTAAAGAGTGCCCAATGCACAGTATATATGGAAAATTAATCTGTATGATAATGATATTGTTAATAATTATAGTCGAGGAAGAATTGCCCTGAAAGTAGGATTACACTGAGTTGATTTTGGTCTAAAGTCTCTAGTGGGTAAAGTCTACTGATTCTTATTTTCTGAAATAGTAGAAAACACTGTGAATGCTGGCTGTAGGCAAGGCTTCTGCTTCTCCACATGCTAGGGAGGCCCAGGACTGAAGATGGCCCCAAGTCACCAAGTGAGAGGCCACAGCAGGGAGAGGTTTACTATGACCCAGCCTATTTGTTCCCAATTCTACTAACTTCTCCAGAAATGTATCAAAGCTATTTTGACATTTAAAAATTTGTGTGTCTGCTTATATATGGCTCTTTGCTAAATACTATATATTTAAAAAGATAGAATCTTTTGAAGAATAAGTTCTCAAAGAATGCAAGATTTCACCCCTCCATCTAATTATGAAGGGCAGCCAAATAGTCCTTGAATTGGTGAGGAATATTTTATAGACTGTGAAATAGACAAGATAGTACATGGCTTCACATTTCCATTGACTTAATGGGTATTTCCAAACACATATGCAGAAATCAGAAAATTGGGTGTTTTGTACTGACTGACACATCCAGTTAAAGACTGTGGAAGTCTTTGGGTAATCACATCAATTATGCTTATACATTGATGGCTTCCAGGTTAAATAACTGTGGTTTAAGATTCATTGTCAATTTGATATCTTAATAGGAATTCCATACAGGAATAGCAGAACAAAGTGTTTATGCACCAAACTACTGCCCGGTATTAGAGCAAACAGGTACTTAAGGGTTCATCAGAGGATGCGCAATCACACCTCATGCACACTGACATAAAAATGGGAAAGCTGGACATATGCAAAGTGAGTCTGGACTAGTTCCCTTGTCCTTCCATTCATGAATTGTTTGTGCAGTGGTGCACTTACATGGATTTGTGAACATAAGCAGATACAGTGAATGTGAACTTGAGCTGATCCACAAAAGACGACAGTTTATGGTGGATGCATGAATTATTATATTATATATGTATATATATATGTGTATGTATATATGTGAATATATATGATTATATAAGGATGAATTACTATATTACGATGATGATTATATACTTAAATATAACAATAGATCTAGGGTGGTGACTAGTTTCTTTGGCTCTGACATAGATCCATATAAAGTAAAAGTTATACAGCAGGTTGTTATTCAGTGAGAAAACGTCAAACCTGGTCTGTTGAAAGCACAGCTGTGCAGGGTGTCAGCCATAGAGTCTATTTGAGAAAGGAATGAAGAGTGACCTGTAGTTATATAGGTAGGAAGAGTCAGAAAAAGAAGAAATGGAGCTGTCCTTTCTTATCCATGGCAGGTGTGCTCCATGCTCCCCTGTAGGTGTTTGAAGGCACGGGGAATACCTAACCCTAGAGAGGTTACTGTTTTTCTATTTGTACATAAATACCTATAAAAGGTTTAATTTACAAATTATATGCAGTAAGAGATTAATAACAACTAATAAAGGAGAACTCTTATGACAATATATTATAAAATTCATGGTGATGTTTTGTCACTCTGTTTCTTTAATCTTCTTGTTGGATTGCTCTCACCTTTCCTAACTAATGAAAAGTGATGAAATGCTTGCCTGATGGACACTGTGATGATACAGGCATTGCGATGTAGCCTTAGACTATTACACAAAGGCACTTAAGCACAAACACTGTGAAAAGTCAGCTTGAGAACTGCAGTGGCTACCACCAGACAGGTAGCATCAACCACACAGATACACCAGTTACAGGGCTGATTCAGGTCCAAGTGAAATAGAAGGAAGTAAGAAATTTCACTTTAGAATGTTGCACAATTTAAAAACTTATGAATTGTCTATTTTTGAAAATGTTCATATAATATTTTCATACTGTGGTTGAAGAGGGTAGGTAGCTAGAACTGCAAAAGGCAAAGCCACAGTTAAGGTGAAGCCATCTCTTAGCAAAGTTCCAGAATAACTATTGGAGTGAACACTGTGCTTTGCCCTTCTCTCTCACTCTCCTCTGCCAAAGATCGGTGCATATTAAAATGGGGTACATAAATGTCTCCTTCCCCAGGGTATGAGAAATGGTAATACAAGAGGCAGAATATTTTCATTTTTTTTTTCCTTTCCAGAGCTATGAAAGTGAGGGGCGTTTAAAAAAATATATTTTGCTGTTACCATTGTTTCTTATTTCCACTTAGAAATGCCTTTGAGAAACAGCCTTTGTAGCAGGTTCTGGATAAAATGAGCTCTGTGTGGTATAAGAATAACTTTCATGTCTGTGTAATGTTTATCTTTTCTCTCTCCCGAAAAAGTTAATTTCAAGGTCTCTAAGTTATGAGGAATTCACTCTCTTTAACACAATAACATTTTAATTTATATAATTTAGATTACTCAGCTTACAAGTGTGGTCTAGAGGCATAAAAATGGGGTGGAAAAGTAGTCCAAGGGTGGGGTGGAAAGTTTAATAGTTCTGCCGACTTGGCTCACTGCAGTCTTCCCGCTCCTGTGAGATATGGAGGAGATTAGGCGGGTGTGTGCACAGGGTGAAGCAGTTCATGAATACTCAGCCATGAAATGGAAAATCAAAATGAGACACGTATGACTATAAGAACCTTGGTCTATTAATATTCAAATATTAAGACATAGTTTTCTTTGCACGACATAGCTGAATAGTTACTGATCAAATATGATAGCTTACGAAGAGAAACATGTTTAAGAAAGACATTTCAACGGGATTTGATTGACATGTGGTTTGCTTAAGTCAGGGCAATAGTTAACTAATTAAAAGGCACTTTCCATCTGAACATGTCTTTAAACTTAAGATCCCTCAGAAAAAAATTTTCCAAAGTACATTGCAACTTTTCATAAGGATGACACATGGTCCTATTTTCCAAAGACTTTGATTTAATATTTGAATGCAATGGTATTTGACTTTGTTAGTATAGAGTACTTAAACTTAAGAAGAAAATACCTTAATTTGCTTATTCATAAGCCTTTTAAAAACATTTCTAGGGGCTCTTGTTATGTTGATTCTCTAGAACATAACCTGTCTTTGAAGTGGTATATTAGTTCTTAAAAAGTCATTCCCAAGCTGAATAATTAGACTGCAAACAAAAGCTATTCTTAGCGTGTATTCCACATAGAAAGCTATGCACATGGTGCTTTGATTCAAATAATATTCTTATAAAACTCTGTTATTGCTAGAGGTCTATATTCAGAATGGCAACTTTTGGTTTTGATGATTATTCCATCCTGAAACAATTGCTCCTTTCTTAATTAAAGCAGAATTAAGAGCACATTTCTATCTGATGATGTTTAGAAACAAGGACCTGCTTGGTTGGATTCATTTTGTGTCTTTACAGAGGGCTAAAAACCAAGAAAAATCAATCCGCCTGAAGTTTTTCCTAGAAGAGAAAGGTGGCTTTTGTTGTTTTGATCTTAGTATGTTGTGCATTTTCACTGGCTGTTAAATTTTAAAAAAAGCCACGGCTTCATCTGTTTGTCTGCTCTGTTCTCATATTGTAAATCACAGAATGCCTCCAGATCAATAGTAAAATGCCTATGCTCAAATGTTTAAAAATGGATTTATCATGACAGGATAGGAAGATTCAGGGTATAAGAAAATCATCCATTCATTTGCTGCAAATGCCACAGACTGCTAAGCACGGCTGGCTTCATGCATGTCAGATGATGCTTGCCAGAATTTGGATACACAATTCTCGCCATTTTGACTCTTTTATTTTACATGCAAGAGGCTTTCTTGGTTAATGTAACAGTTGGCTAGGTTATTGCTTCCACAGTATAAGCTACAATGCCAAAACAGCTCTTTCCCAAACATTTAAAAGCACATCAAGTTGTTTACATGTCTCCTTGAGTTGATTTTCCAATAACTTTGTGCCAATTGCTGTCATACTCTTTGGTTAAAAAAAAATCTTCATTCAATCAAGACTTCACTTAGCTAAATTTCCTCCATACAGAGAATTGTAGGACAATTACAGTAGCTGATTTGAGACTATCATCATTAAGTCTATGCAGGGCTGTAGAAAATAAATGCAAATTACAAATGTGGAGTTGTGTAATTAAACATCAAATAGTCCAAGTGATAAAAGTCGTAGATGAGCTGTCTCTCGGCTGCGCTCAGATCTTTTAAATACTGCCTGACCACGTGGGCATTGGTTCTTTCATCAGAGGAGTGCCTATCCTTAAAGTTCGGAAATTTCAACTCTTTTGGAGCACCAATCAACTGTAGAAAGTAATTGGCATCTTCTTCTAATGTCTCAAACTTCCCTACAAAATCATAGTTGATCAAACATGGATAACAGAGTTTGCTGACCCTTTCCCAGTGAATATCCATCCCTACTGGACGGTGAGCATCCAGCAAATAGTAGGCAAATTCTTTGAATTTGACGCCGGATCCATTATTTAATGCTTCTGCAGAGGCATTTGGTCGGTATTTCTTGATAATTGCCTTTCCAAACACTGGATGATAGTAACTATTGGGATGCTCAAATTTATCCCTAAATGCAGACACTAATCTTTCCATGGGATCTCTAACAAACACAGCTTTGGTATAGGTGCTCAAACGCATGTGTACTCCTTTTAAGTCAAAGCTATCTAGTGTTTTCAGATGCTTGCCGTAGTGCACAGTATCATGGGAGATATTGTATGCAGAGGAAGCCAATCCATTTAGGACCATCAGAATTCTTTTCCAATTAGAGCAGCCAGCCTTTGGTACTTCACAGTACAGGATTTTGTGTTTGTCTTCTACATATATCCTGGAAACTATATGAAAAAGGTTGGATTTGGGATCATTTACTCCACCATATTTCTTGCAAAACTCATGAAGGAAGGATCTACGTTTCTCTTGGGTTGCATCTGCTTTCTTCCGTTTGTTGCCTTGGACTGAACTTTTGTTTAAGGGCCGAGTGACCAGTGGCCAGTCCATCTGGATGGGTTTCTGAAAATCTCGAAGCTTAGCTCCTTGATGTGTTTCAGTTGATGATCCGTGAGCTCGGTCCTCCCTTTGTGAATGGCTGCTCTTCCTTAAAACCCTAGTGGGTCTTCCCAGGTTGAGTAGATTTCCTCTTTTCTTCTTTAAATCTCCAGGCATGTAAACCTCAGAGTTCTGTTAAAATAGGAAGAAGACATATTAGATGCACATTCACAAGTGTGTGGGTAAGGAACTTAGCGTCTTTGTTTTCACATATTACTGAGGAGAGCTCATTGAGTATAAGCTAGCAGAAACAATTCCAGAAGACATGATGAATATACATTTTGTAGTAAGATTTTTTCACAGAAAATCTAAGATAGAAAACAAAATATAGTATCTATAAGATAGAGACTAGAAAGTTCTGCCTCAATTTTACTAGTAATGCAATGAAATAGATCTCAATCATTTTGTGTCTTAGTGATTCCTGAGGCATCAATGAATCTGTTATTTCTGAGTAGAAGTACTGAATGGACATGCAATTCAGAGCTATATTTAGACAGTAGTTTTTGTTGTTTTAGGGGCAGGCACTTTGTAATATATAGGATTGTTCAAATTCATAAAATGTAACTGAAAAATTGTAATAAGATTAATTATCAAAGCCTAACAATCATTACAGTTTCATCAGCATTCACCAAGAGTGATGTATTTGTTCACTTGAAAAAAAATTTATTTTCAATGTATTTATCACAATAATGCAAGAATTATAGTCACAATATCATATAATTTCTTTCATGTATGGAATTGTTCATCTTCCCTACTTGAAGAAAGAGTTAAGAATCCAGACTACCTTTCATGCCTTAGTGTGTAATATTGTATCAAAAGAAGACTGAGGTCATTTTTTCTCTTGTTTTGCTAGTCCATTTTCTAAGAAGCTATCATTTTATTCTTTCCTTTCTACAATTCTTGACTTGGCTGGGAAAGAGAAGCTATAGAAGTTGGGATTTATACATTATATCTCTAATAATAACAAAACTCCTAAGGACATTGGCTTTTACTCTGAGAAAGCTAAGAAGCGATTGGAGGGTTCTGAAAAGATAGCGGGCTTGACTCACTTCGACTTAGAAAAGATAGGGGATAAATGCTTAGTGTCTTTTGCATGTTATTGAGAAATTTAACAAATAAATAATGTACAGAAAGAGTAAAGTATGGCATCACCAGAGTACAGGTGGAGAAAATGGGAAGAATTTCTTATACGTATCATTTGTGTTCCTTGGGTCTAGGATAGTCTGTAGCTGTTAGTAATTGCCCTTAAATTTTGTGGGTAAATGGACTTTGGTCTTCAAAGACAATTAGGATTTTCTACTAGTAGAGCAGAGAAATAAGTACCTTTGGATATAGTGAGCCTTCACCAACTTAAATTTAAGTCTGCCAAGGAGAGTTGTGAGTAATTTCCAATCACCATAAAACAGCTTGTGTAGCCTCATAAAAGAACTGCCTCAAATCATCTGAATTGTTAAGCCATCTAGTTGAGGTCTCAACTCTAAAGCTATTTATCTGCTATCTTATCCAGAGGGCCAGGATTCTTCAAAGCCCCAAATCCTTCTTTGTTCTGATTAATGATTTATGGTCCATAAAGTTGTCATCAATTATATATGACTTTTCTGTAGGTTTGAAAGATCACAGTTATTGGCAGATGTGCTTGAGAAATACTTCACATAGGACCATAAGAAGCTGCCACGGTTACTAATGCCTCTATTACCACTATAAATAAATTATTATTATCTATAATTAAAGTTATAACTATTGTTATTTCAATAAAAGTAGTAACATTATTTTATTTCCATGGTAAAATGAATTTTAAGTTTCCTCAGTTGTTCATGACTATCTATGCTGAGATTTGTATGTCTCTGTATGCAACCCCAATCCATTACAATTTTGCCTCATAAATATCCCCAACCCCCCACCCCCAAATCAGTGTCTGCTGTGCCCTCTAGACCTTCTCTGTGGTTATCAAATGCCCCTTCCTGCTTCAGAGAGTTCTAGAATATTTATTTCTTATAATTTTTTCTTACCGGAATTCCATATTCTGCTCACTTCATGTTGTCTCAAGTAAATAAAACTCCATTGTCTGGATCCAAGTGTCTTTTGGTCCAAGACCTAAGGATCTATTCCCCTGTTGTCCACTCTGTTTCCAGGACAGCTCCCAGAGCCCTCTGCTCCTGTAAAATGTGCTCGGCAGAGTCTCTTCACTTTTTTCTTGCCACTGGTCTCTGTTTTGTGTCTTGAAGACTCTGGTTCCTAATTTGGATATTGTACCTTTATCTCTGTTCTTATCACTATACATAGTGACTGACGTGCAGTGAACTCAGCTTCCTAACCACCCCATCTTCAATAGAAAATTTCTCCAATTCACATGCATGAACCATGCTTGAGCCACCTCATTACTTCTCAGACAACCATAGCCTAACGATCTACTTTATTGTTGCTTGCCATTGTGTAATACTTTGGTAACTTTGACTGCATTCTTAGGCTTCTGGCAGATGACATAGCTGGTTCTTTACCATTTAATTCTTAGTCCCTCTGTAATGACAGTTTTCCTAGTCACCTCTTCTAAGCCTTACTTCTGGTGATCCTCTCACTGAACTCTACTGTTTTTCTTCACAGCACTAATAACCATGTGAAATGATTTGACTTACTTCTATTGTTTTTCTTTTCATTTCATCCCACCCCAACACATTAGAATATTACCACAGAGACCTGTGGTTTAGTCAAGAGATGATTATTAGATTAATAAATATGGTGGTGACTTAATGATGACTTCCAAACAGTTATGGTATTATTTAAAAAACATACTGTTCATCAAAAGGTATAGGTTAACCTAGAGAAATAATCAACTGATGTTTGCAAGGCACTGAAAATCTGTGCTCAAACAAATTGGCAGCAAAGAAAACCAGACAGTTGCAGGAAGAGCCATTTGTGCTATGGTGAATGTGGGGTGCAGAGCTTTGCCTGCCTCCCAGATCTGACTGTCCATAGTCACTTTGGAGCCTCAGCAGGGCTGTCCAGCATTCTGGATGCTCAGGTTTTATTGTGGACACGGTGAAGCGGCATCTCTGTGGATAAGGCTCTCAAGCACAATCAATCCAGCTCTCCTGGAGTTCCAAAGGCAGTGGTGACATTTGGAAACTACACAGCTTCAGTAACGAAGGAGATTCAGAAAATAAGGAACATGGTCTGAAGATTTTCTCTCCTACTGGGGAAGAATGCTCTGTGGTAGACTTGAACAATTTAAAGAAGAATTCAAATGTAAGATCAGATGCCACATGGGTCTGCAAGAGTGACAGATGCCATGCCTCCTGTTTACATGTTCTGCTTTGTTGGAAGTCCATGTTCACCAAGCAGCTTTCGTGTTACTGGTTCAACTTGAGGGAAGGGTTCACCATGCACTGAGGAGTATATTTCTGACTACTGATAGATTTTCTCTCCATGCCAGACAATTGCTCTTATTCTGATAAAACTGAGGTGTAGAAAAAGAGTCTACTTTCTAAAGTGGTGGCAAGAATATCTCTGGAGTCTCTTGCCTGACTTCAGATCCTCTCCAGAACCCTTCATGTCATTCTTATTTATTCTATAAAAGCTGTTATCAGGGATTGGTGGCCTTCCCCTTCACCATTCCACCCAGATCTGATTCCTTCCCATTCTACTCCAAGCTTTCCAGGACTGAGGGATATTAAATTATAATATAAA
Source organism: Arvicanthis niloticus (assembly GCF_011762505.2). Taxonomy (NCBI): domain Eukaryota; kingdom Metazoa; phylum Chordata; class Mammalia; order Rodentia; family Muridae; genus Arvicanthis; species Arvicanthis niloticus. The sequence continues at coordinate 70,250,063 of NC_047671.1, read as the reverse complement.
TAAATATAATATAAATATTAAATTATAATATACATTAATATAATACTAATATTAAAGTTAATGGAATGCTATATCTGAGGCTTATATAGCTTTCTTCCCAAAACTATCCGCCGAACAATGCCAATGATAATAGGAATAAGAAAAGAATGAAATCTTAAGTCTGTTCTTCCTTTGAATTGTCTTTAAAGCAAACCCTTACAAAGCCACATCATCCCTCCCAAGTTCTTTTCTATTTTTAAAATGGTTCTGTTGTTTACACTCACCCATTCATAGGATCTGAGAGCATTTTAACAATCAGAAAGTAAAGTAACTATTTTACATCATGTCTGTATCTTTTATAATGGATTTCCTCTTTTTAATATACATATCAATTATGCGATTTACTCTGTAGCTGGTAATTTATTGCTTGTCCATTGGGTGTTCTGTAGTGTCTTCCCAACTAGACTTGCTGGAACTGGCTATCAAATTAGTCCTCACAAAATACTTTCTTTTTCACTTGTAGACAGCTTGGGATGGCTTTGCTAGATACAAGCTAAAGTTTTGATCCTCAGGTGGATCTGTAGATTGCCTTGGCTGGGCCACTCCCTTACTGTTCTCTTGACACTGGCTTTTCCTTGTATTTTCCTTCCTCCTTATTCTTGGCATCTCCTCCATCATACCCCACTTTCTAGGACGTCCAAGCTCTTCTAAATTAATACAACAATGTTTAGCTTCTTCCTGAAAACCACTCTAACCTCTAGCAAGGGTTCTGCTGCCTTCAAAAATGGCATTAGCAATCAGTCTATACTATTGGACTTTTCTAAATTGGAGATGTTCTTTCAACCAGAGATTAGCTGTAAACAGTGGCTATATTTCATCATAAATATCTTCAGTGAATTGACATTGCAAACTTATATAAAATATATGTTACTACATATAATAACAACTAGTATTCAAATATGTGAATTGGTAAAAAACCTAGAAGGTTAATTAACTTCACACTGAATTTGAAAATTTCATCCTTATTTTTTTCTTCAAGGTCGGTAAATGAGGGTCCTTCCTCTGGGAATTGTGCTCCATTCCGCCCATCAGTCATTGGAAGCTGTCCAAACATCAGGTGCATGCTAAATGCCAACAATGAAATGGATAGAAATCTGTGGCTCCTGGAGGAAGCCAAGGTTTAATTAGGTTGAAATAAAAAGTTTAAGGAAATGTGTTATAATTGCCACAATGAAAGTATGCATCAGACATTTGTTTAGCAGTGAAAACAGTGTTGGATGTATCTGAAGAGATTGGGGGTGGAGAGTAAACTTTACAAATAAAGCAGTAACTCTGATGAGAGATGCAGACTGGAAAGCCAAAAGATGAGGAGGCTGGGGTATGGAGGAATGTGTGTGCTAGAACCCAGAGTCCACTGGAGACCTAGATTCAGATGAGAGGAGCTAGCAGGCAGCACTTGAACTAATAGCAAGGGCCTGAGAAGGCTTGAGCTTATGTAAATGGCCTGGGACAGCTTGAGCCTAGCAAATGAATTATACTTTACAGTTTAGATAGTGGGAATTTTCTTTTAAATTTCCCTGTGTGCATGCATTCATACCTGTGAGTACATGTGATTTGCATGATATTTGTGTCAAGCTCAGAGGAGAACCTTGGGTGTTGGTCCTCAGGAACCATCCACTTTTGTTTAAAACACTCTCTCAGTGACCCAGAATGTTAACAAGTAGGCCAAACTACCTGGCCCATGAATGTTCAGAGTCCACCTGTCTCCGCCATCCATCTTGCCATCTTCAGGATTGCAGGTGACTGGTGGAACAACCTTCTTATGCTGGGAACTGAACCTGGGTCCTATGTAAGAGCATCAAGTGCTGTTAACCATTGAACAATCTCTCTAGCACTAAGATGCAAGGGGTGGAGGAAGATGGTGATAATCTACTTGGAGCAGAGATAAGTCAGTGAGTTAAGAAGTTAAAAAATGGACTTAATTGGGCAAACCTAGGAGCCGGGGTAAAAGAACTAAAATATGATTGCCACTTCTCTGAAGCGAAATTGATGTACATGTATTATATAAACCCACAAGTGTGAGTTCTCAATCCCTTCAATTTCAGATCTTTTTTTTTGAGGTGCCTCTGAGGGAGCTGGCGGAAACCTGGCTATATAGCTGTGAGCTGCTGGATGTTGGACATGCTAGCTGAGTTTGGGGCCATTGAAGGACTGATAGGGACACAATAGGGCCTAAGTTCTCACTGTGTGCTATACCCTCAATGCATTCTACCATGCATATTTTTTCAGGTTTATTTCACATGTGAAGAAATAGCAGCTTGGGGATGGAGAGATGCCTCAGTGGTTAGCAGCACTTCTTCTTGCAGAGAATGCGGGTTTGGTTCCCAGCATCCACATGACAGCTCACAAAGGTCTGCAAATCTAGTTTAATGGATCAAATATCTTCTTGTGCTCTCTGTAGGCACCAGACACTCATAGGTGCATAGCCACACATGGAGACACTCAAACACATATGCAAATTAAAAATAAGTAGACTTTTAAAGAGATAAACTGATATATTTAAAGATATAAAGAATAAAATTTCAAAAATAGAAACTTTATTAAATACATAGCTTAGTAGAAGAGACAATTCACAAGCCCATTTTCCCTCTGGCATAGAGACTTCCTGTTCTTATTGTAAATACAGGCAGGGAGAACCTAGAATAGTCACTGTAAGAGAACTCCACCTGGAAAAGAGTCAATGGCAAGAGTGTGCATGTGCTGAACTGCAAATAAGTGAATTATCAGGCAAATATTTTCTTTTCTGCTTTAATTTCTTCAAGAGACTCTCTTATTGTATTAAATGTGTCAGGAAGCATCATGGTTCAAGTTTATACCAGAAATTCGATAAGAAGCATCTGTGGTGTTAACTCCCATCCCACTCTCAAGACTGAGATATAACATCATAAAATGCAATCTCTGGGCATCTATGTGACTTGGCCCAACTGTTAAGCCATAAGGACACTTTAGCATTTTCAGTATCTCTGGACAAGGACAGGTGTTTCCCATTTTGCCTGGGACCATGGTTAGGCTTCTTCTCTTTCCTGGAACATTCCTGTCTAATGAGTGGAAATAACAATGATAACTATGTCTCAAGTGGAGAGTGTTAACTGTTTTAACATAAACAGACTACTTTTTAAAAGTGTCTAGCACATAGTAAGTGACAGGACAATGACTATCGTAGGGATGGTTCATTCCCTTCATTTACTTAGAAATGTTAGTTTTCTTTGTTCATTATAATGTGTGTGTGTGTGTGTGTGTGTGTGTGTGTGTGTGTGTGTGTGGTGTATGCACACATGTATGAGTGTACTGGTGTGTACCCAAAAGCTTGCAGAGGTTAGAGGAGACTGTTGAATGTTTTGCTCCACTGCTCTTCTCCTTTTCCTCTGAGACAGATCTCACTGAAGACAGTATGTGGCTGGTGACCAGCAAGCTCCAGTAATCCATCTGTCTCTGCCCTGTGAATTGTGGGCTTACAAAGTGAGTGACCATGCTCAGTCTTTAACATGCATACTTGAGATTTGAGCTCAGATCCTCATGATTCTGCAGTAGCTGTTTTTCTCCACTGAACCATTCCTGTCTTTAGCTCTGGTTTGTTTCTTTTAAAACTGACACTTAGCACTTGCAGTGCTAAATATAAAGATGTCTTTCAGCTCAATACAAACTTGTGCTCATGGTGCCAATTTGAGAGTGTCTTAGGTACTGTCCAACAGTTATGTTGAAGAGAAGGTCTTGATGGTCAAAGAATAGATATGGTGATGAGAATATTAACTCATAACCAGATAGCCACCTCCTTCCTTTTACCTAACACTTAGTTTTTAAGTCATTTAATTCAATGGTATATTTTGTAACTTATCTCAATTGTAGACATGGGTTTGATCACATTTCTTCATACCAACAAAAAGACTTAAATGTCTATAGTTGGAAGATGCAAGGAAGCCAGTCCTTTAGAGGGATGCAGACCAAACCATCACCTCTTTATACCACAGCTTCTCCTCTTTCTTACATTTTGATTTCTAGGCTTCAGAAGTTGAGTATATAATTACACAAGAAAAGAAATGTGGACTAATTTATAGCAGAGAATAGTGGCAATTCAGAAGCATGTGATTAGAGAGTCCTTATAATTCAGTGGCTCATAATCAGGATCCAGGCAATGACTCTATGTTGGTTGCACATTTACTAAAACAGACTTGATCTATGAGTAGCCTTGGTCCAGAGGAGGAGAAGGAGAGATGGAAAAGAAAGCCAAAAATTACTAAAGGCATAGCAGCCTATATTATGGCAGAGGAAGAACACAATGCTAGAAGGTCATAAAAGAGTGGGGTAGAGAGGTAAGAGGGTAAGGGTACCTGCTGCAAAGTCTGATGACCTGAGTTTGGTCCCTGGGACTCTGGAAGGAGAAAAAGAACTCTTCCAAGTTTTTTTCTGACCTGTGTGCTATGTGACCTGTGTGCCTTGGCATGTCTGTGTAGTCACATGTACACATAACCAAAGAAATAACATAGAAAAATTATAAAAGGTGAGGCAGTTCATCTTAGTTTGCAGGCAAGATAGGGCTTATAGAAGAATACATGTGCCAAACAAAATCACTTCTGTTTCCTGTCTTCTGGTTTACTTCTCTCGGAAGTGCTAGTTTGCTTAGCTTGCTTGTAGCATGACACGGGAGCTAGCTGATTTAATCACGATGTCAATCTGAAGAGAAAATTACACTCTTGATAGATGTAGGACCTGATACTGAGAAATTAACTAACTTGCTCAAACCAACACGATGACTGCTGGAACTGTGCCTTAACCAGATTTCGGATTTCGCTCTGTGTGGTTTGTTTTCAGCTCACCACAAATCGAGCAATCTCTTCTTTGTTTAATATTCATTAAATAAGTGATGTATAGAAAGCTTCAGACAAAAAGCTGTTAAAAGAGATACAAACATCAGGAATGGAGATTTCAGAGTCAGGCAGAAGTGATGTGTGTTGTGTTGTTTCTAGCTGGGTAACTATGGTTAACATATTTTGTCTTTTAAACCTCAGTTTCCTTGTGTGTACAACACGGCTGGCTGGCATCTAGCTTGTTTGGTAGTTGGATTACAAGAAACCAAGGCAGAGATTGCTTAACATAGTCTTTCCTCTGTAAATATTGCATACTTTTATTGATTTAGTCAATGAGTATTTACTTATTGAGCAACTTCAAGGTGCAAGTGTTTTCAATGTAAATATTACTTTTTCTCTGCTATTTTCTCTCCTTCCTTTTTCTTCTTTCTCACATGCATAGCAGGCAAGAGCTGCATTGCAATGTGAATATATATGTATATACATACATGTATGTTTTATATCTATCTATCTATATCTATCTATCTCTATATCATCTCTATCTATCTATCTATCTATCTATCTATCTATCTATCTATCTATCAGTGAAGGGGAAGTAAGAAAGGTAGAAATAATTGAAGGCAAGTATGGGAAGGGAAGGGGAGGGAAGAATTACTGGGATGGGTCATCGGGAAGAACCACAAACAGTTGCTGGAGGAGAAAGAAGACGCTAGTGAACTTCAGCCCTCTCCAAGCTTCAAATATTTAAGTAGGTTAACAGAAATTCACACTGTTGTTTCCCTAGCAAGGATCTTCAAGCTGATCTATTAAACTAGTGTATGATGATCTCTAGAAGCAAGGATGAAAAATTTTAATGTTATTTGCTAGTATTATCTATTTGAGATTGAATTCCACCCCAACCCACTCCTGTCTCTTGGCGCACAGTGAGATTAAAATATGAGGAGTGGTCCTATAACACAGTGTGAACATGACCTGTTAGTCTATACTTGGAAGTGTGCTGCCCTTTGGTTTAGCCAGACTCTGTGAACGTAAAGGATTGAAGAGTGACCTTAGCCTATGTAAGCAGATACGCTCCTCCCAACAAGCTTAAACGGCCTTAAACAGTCCTCATTCTATTGTCCTTCTAAATATTGTAGGAAAAACGACACATTTCATAGGAGAGATGGTTTTAAGTTTACAGATTACCAGGGTAGACCTGTGCAATCGTGTACCAACAGCTGCTCTGTAAAGGCAATAAGAAGGCAGACACAGTTGCACGCTCTCCTTCCTACCTATGCAGTGCAACAGATCACCAAAGTACCACTTGATAAAGTAAAGGATATACCACATATTTGGTCCTCCTTATTTTATGTCCTAGGCTATATACACCAAATGCAGTTGTGGACTGTAAATTTAGTCTATGTGTGGCCGGAGAGCTGTGAGATAAATTCATATTTGATTATGAGGATTTTAACACTTTATTGATATTTTAAATATTGAGTCCATTTAGAAAATGGCCTTGTAGTGAGTACACAATGTCTTCTTTCCTAGCATGAAAAATGAATGTCAGCAATAATGAATAGATTTGAGAGGTGGGGGGATGGATGAATGGCAGCCTAGCTCTAGAGTCTTGTTCTAAAGAGTGTACGGCAAGGCAGAATTCTTGTTCTTATTTTCAGGGCATTGGTATAGAGCAATGAGTCCGGTGCCCTGAGTTCTGATCCTTAAGTGTAAAATATTTTTTTGTATGTGTGTAGAGTGAGACTGTGTGTGTGTGTGTGTGTGTGTGTGTGTGTGTGTGTGTGTGTGTGTGTATGGCAGTATAAAGGTTGATTTATAGTTAAGAGATTATCCTGGGCTGGTAAGATGGTTCAGACATGATTTTGATCTATACTGGAAACAAAAGATTGACTCTAAGAAGTTATCCTTTGACCTACATATGGGCACAAAGAGCACATACACAAGTATACGCACATAAATCAGATAAATAAGTAGATTTTAAAAGGTTATCATAGGCCAGGCAGATGAGTCCATGAGATAACACTTATACTGGTGATTGACTGGGATATACCAGAGAAATAAAGATGAACAGAGCAAGGACCAGCTCACTAGTAGGAATCTGAGGGGATTCTGATAGGTTGAAGCCTAAAGACGCACAAGAGAAGAAAGCTATTGTAGGGTTAGGGTTATTATGGCTAAGTTGATCAGCTGAGTTTGAAGACCAGTCTGCCCCACCAAGTCTTCCACCTGAGAGCTGGAAGGTCTTAAAACAGAAATGTCATTTCTGTTTCCCCTAAAGCAAAACCAGGGTCAAGGATTGTAGGCAAGAGATTAATTTAGAGAAGATTTCAAAGCCTCTGGCAGGAGTGTGAGCATGTAAAATAGGGAAGGGTGGGCACAGGATGCAGGAGGAGTCATCAGGCAAGTTAGCTGAGTGGGAGCACAGACTTGATCCTATGAGGACCTCCCCGGGGAGGATGTGTCCCAAATTTACTCCAGCAAATCCAGTCACAGCACATAAAGGAGAGACCTGGCAACTCGAGCTGCGCTGCTCGCCGGCCATGCAAAGCAGATACCCCAGGACAGAGATACAAGTGTGGGCCCTAGCTGACAGCTGGTCAGAGTGCAAGAGATCACTAAAGAAATGAAAGAGCACCAGAAGACAGGGCAGGCACAGTTAACAACTTAGCAAATATTCTGACACAGTGATTTCTAGTTTTTAAAGGAGGATGGAACTAAGTGACTACTTCTAGATGTGATGGGATCGAGGTGATAGTGTTGGCAGAGGCCTAGGATTCCAGACAATTTGTGTTACCATAATAAAGAATTCCAGTTCTGACTTACTACTCTCTCACTGGCAGTGCCTGCCATGTGTGTATGTATGTGTGCATATATATCTGTATATGTAAGTATATGTATATATTTATGACACAGCTGAAGAAAAAACCCAACACCTCATATCCTGTAGACTATGGTCACATTATGCAGATCTACAAGATATGTATGTAAAAATGCCTTCCCCATAGAAGTAAGTCTTGACTTCTTCAAAGTCACCAACTTTGAGCAAGAAGCCTCCTGGGCTAAACTGACAGAAGCTATGCTAAAATATTATTCTTTTGATTGACACTCAGGGTGGCAGACCAAGAAGTCTTTTAAAGAATTAATTAGATAATTTCAGTCAGAAATTACAGAGCAGAGTATGCGACACATAAAGTTCTGCAAAATGTCAGTGTGTCCTGTGTCAATGTCCTTCTTCTCTGGTGTCCTCTCTTCCACCATGGTGCCTTCTCAGCTTCAGAGTGACATGGCTGTGGCAATAGACTCTCTACACAAATCCAGCTTCTGAGGTGGTTGAAATTCAACTAGGAGTGAGCCTTTGACCTAGGAGAGTTATCCACAGACCACTGGCAACCAATGAGGGGGCTCAGGGGAAGACACTGCCCAGAGGCCTGGAGCTCCTAATATTAATTAGTACATCTTTCCTGTGGGCAATAGCTTAGAAAATAAGAGTAAGCATGGCCAGTTATGGGAAAGAGAGAGAGAGAGAGAGAGAGAGAGAGAGAGAGAGAGAGAGAGAGAGGAGAGAGAAATTAAGGTACTAGTGGGACCCGAATATAGTGTGGTCCCCATATCACCTACGATCTAGAGGCACTTCAGCTCTGGGGAGACAAGGCCAAATGTGAGGCTGGCAGGCTACTGCAAGAACACATTCCGTTGGTCTTATTTGGTTAAGTCTCTAGTAGCCCCAGATCAGATTCTCCTGTGTCAGCACCTGTGAGTGACACACATGTCCCTCTGAATGGTGTCATCCCTGCATATGTGACAACTCAGCTTAACTCAAGGCAGCCTCCCCAGCCCATGGCTGAGATCAGGCAGCACACACTGTGGCATGTTACTATGGGCCGCATAGTAGCATTATTTTGGTTCATTATTTAATTAATTATGTTTTAATTCTTCCAAGGGGCTCCAGAGTAGATTATATTCTGGAGACAATCACACTTTATTCAAAGTGTACCTGGAATGGCTATTGGAAGCAGCTATGGCCATGGCCGTGGTCTCTCATTTTGTGCCTGTTTTCTTTGTAAAACCAATCCTAGGTTTTTGGCCTCAAGGCAAGAGTCCTCAGTTTTATTCCCCAGAGCTGGCATAAGATGACTGTCTCCAGGTCTGGGAATATCTGCCTTTGGCAAATTACAGAGTGCAATTGGCAGAGGGGAGGGAGCCTTGAGCTTTCTCGATAACCTTTTCTGTCCCCCTTTAGGCAGAGTTCAAGACTCTGAATTACAGCTTCACTCCCCTCCCCCACCCTGTCCCCATCTCCACCCCCCCCCACTTGCTTCAAATCTACTTGAGCAATGCTAAAAGCCCATGGCCAGTAGCTCTGACAGCTGTCAAGGCAGCTGGCCACCAGCAGGGGCTGCTGCTGACATCGATCACAGTCATCCCTCATATCATGACACTGACAAGAAAGAGTCTAAGTCAATGCTGGAGACACATTTATCATAAAGCAAGTGACATAGTTCTTGAAAGTCCCTGCAGACATTATATTTTACCCAGGACTCGTCTCTACAGTTATGCCATGTGCTAGGAGCCAACATATCTTAGCAGCCCATAACGCAGAAGGAGTGTCACCCCATCTACTCCCCGAACAAGGAAAAAAAATTGTTCATGGCAGGAGGAAGGAGGTCTCAGATTCTGTTCAGAAGTTTTCTGAGGACATGCCAGGATGATGGGTCACTGGTAACTAACTGTTTTGTAGCCAGCACTGTATTGGGATGGAAGTTTATGGATCTGAGCACCATTCATAGGCAAAACCCAAATCTTCCACTGTTGGATCATTCACGAACCATATATAGAAATTCCAGGGCTCGGTCTATGCTCGATCCTGAGCATGCCCAGTGCTAGTCTGTAGTTTTTGATATCACTCTTCCTGCTGGGAATCCCTGTTTCATTTAAAGCGATGTTCCTCAGTGATGGCTATCAGAAGAGAATATGGGCCAGAGTATGCTCAGCATGGGTGTTCACAGATGTGATGCACACAGGACTGCACTATCAACAGTGTTCACTCTATACTTTAGCTCTTGCTGAGGGTTAGGGTCCTTTGTTCATCGGACTTGATCAGTGGTGACTATGAGAGCTGGGGTTGAAATACAGCCTTGTCTGGCTCTGAACCGTGAGTTTCTCACTATGGAGCAATGATATCTTTCCCCACATCTTCCTGACTATTTGCCGAGCTACCTTGGGGTGGTCAAATGTGTCCAAGTCAAGTTCCAATTAGTATGGACAAGTCTGCCGCGTCCTCTAGCTTTTGGCTCTCTCTCCTCTACAATTACTTGTGCTGATGCCCCATAGCAGTTTGCACTGAATTATAACATTGCCTCCAGGAGACAAGAGGGAGGCTTGGGAGACTCAAAAACCTCATAAAACTCACTGGACTCATAACTTTCCCCCACAGTCTGATTACAGAAGCAGCAAACAATTGCTGTGCGATAGAAGATTCTTTGCTGCAGCTGCCTGTTGGCTGTACAGAAAACTTCAGCATTTCAGTCTTCACCCGTGTTGGACTGGGCTTTTTGGTAATGCAGATGCCTGAATCATTCACGCCCTCTCTATAACCCCTGTAAACTAAGGCTGGGTTCGCCAAGCTGGGTTTGGAAGTAAGGCTGTCTTTGTTCTATCACTGCTTTCTATATCTGGGGCGAACAGGTATTTGTATGCATCTTCCCAGAAAAGTGATCCAACAAGAAATAAATACTCTAATAATCTCAAATGCTGTGGCATGGCAAGGTGTGAGGCTCTTGGTCCTAGAATTCGAGCTGAAGTTCTGATTATTTGCTTAGCTTTTGCTCTAGCCTCAAATCAAAGCCTCTGATTCCACGCAACTTTAGCCCTTCATCTGCTTCTATGTTACTATAGAAACATCCAGGTAAGGTGTTTTAGGGTGAGGAGTTCTTTACTCTATCCATGGGTGGATTTTCTAGAAACATGCAGATTGTAATTTGACAGTTCAACAGCTACAAATCTGGGAGGAGACAGTGTTGATGCTTGGTGGTTGTGTAGCTGAACCCCACTTGGGAACTAGGGAACCTGTCACATGACTGTAATCACAGAGACATGGCCTGATGATGCCGTTTCCATAACAATCTGCGTATCGAGGGAAACTATCTTCTGCAAGAGTAGGAGGTGTCCAGGTGAACAATCTTCTAAGTTCCTGTTCTTATCACCAAGATTGTCTTCTCTGGCGACCAGCATGAGACTCAGGTTTAATCAAGTCTTGTTTCTATCTTTGTGAATGGCCAGAGAGAGAGGAGACACTTTTTTTTAAAAAAATATGCTGTGTTTTGGTTCATTTCTCTAAGAATCTATTGCTTTAATTTTAATTCCAATTGATTAATTTTGTTGTTAGATGATTTCAGACATGCACATATTTCATTACTCTTCTGTTATCTCCCACCAATCTTAGAAACACCACCCTAGTTCAACAATCAGGTTTTCTCAGGTTCATGACTTTTCTTATTTTCTGTTACTTATTCAGTTTAAGCAGGGCCATCTGTGTGACCACTGGATGGAAGCATCCATTGAAGCCAGGTAGATCATTGGAGGGTATACTACTAAAGGAAATGATTTCTCTGCTCCCTGAATGTGTTGGTAGAAACTAGCACAGCAGTGAGGAATAGGTCCCCCTGTATTCCTCCTCCATCTCACCTAACTTTGATGAGTTCTATCTTTTTCCAACGGAGTGCAGACATTGACAGATGCTGTGAGTTTATATTTGCAATGCAGTGCCTGTCTTTTCCCCATTTCTGGCCCTTACAAATTTTCCACCTCTGTGTCCACATTACTTCTATACCCTAGGATTCACCTCTTACTTATCTTCAGTGCTTGCTTCTACTCCCTCATTCTGCAGGTGTCTGCCTCCACGGTCACTGGTTTCATTCTCTTACTCACTTTATCCAGACACTTTTCTCTCCAGCACCTTCTTCATTTCCATTGTCAGACCTGCATTACCTCAGGTGGAGGACAACTTCAGGGAATGCACACGTGCATAGATCAATTAGCAAAAACTTGGTGTGAGCCAAGGCTGGTTGGAAGAGCTACATTCATAGCACCGTCAGCCCAGGAGCTGGTGCAAACAATGTAAGGAAGAGAATGCTATCTGATGAAGAGCTGTATCCCCATCCCTGCTTCACTGGCATTGGATGCTGACTCTGAGTCAGCACTCTCCCCCACATCCTTCTCACTGGAGTCCTGATGATTAAGTTAGACTGGCTGAACCAACTCTTCATTTTAAAAATGTGGAACTGATGCTTACTTACCTCATGGGTTGTTTAAAAACAAAGAATTGGAACAAGTATAAATGCTTGCCATGTGGTTTATATTGAAGTTATTTTAATCACAAATTGTATATATTTTGTCAAGATAATGTGTTGGAGGTTATTTGATCACACTGTGAACCCCGAAGTTGTGTTATTTACTGGAAAAACCTGTTTATAGTTGTGTCGGAGCTCAGTGTGTGTAGTAGCACACACCTTTAATCCAAGAACTTTCTGTTTATTGTAAACAGGATTAAATAAAGTCAACCACAGGTCAAGAGTCAAAGCATGAAACCAATTGACAGGGAGTGAACACAGGGAAAAAAAACCTGAGAAAGAAAGAGAAAGTCAGGAAGAGAAGTAGACAAACATGAAGGAGAAGGGGGGCAATTCAGTTTGAGGGTTTTTGAGACAATGTGGAGAAGGAGAGCTTCCTTCTGGGATGCCTGCTGAGGAGGAAGCTGAGTGCTTTCTCTGCCTCTCTGAGCTAGCAGGCTTCTATCCCAGCATCTGGCTCCCAAGTTTTTATTGGTAAAATTGAATGTTTGAGATTTTTGTTAAAAGTAACAATAATCATTTTTCTATAGCAATCTTCAAGCTGATTTGTATTACAGTTCACTAACTCCTGCCTGTATTCAGAATCCAATCTCTATCCCCTCCTCCCTAAAACTTCTCGCCCCACTATCAATATTTCACTTAGCCACCTTCTCACTATCTAGTCCATTGTCATAACTGACAGAACTAATTAATCAGTACCTTCATTCAAGAAGTATTCACTGAACACCTGAGATGTGCACTGTTTTCTTGTGTGAGACTAGAGGGGTGAAAAGTCTGACAAGGCCCCTATTCTTGTGGCTCGGATGTTTATGAGGGTGAATACAGGAAAGACAAGCTAGAGAGTAAATGAATAAGAACCTTTAGTGGTTCTAAGTGGATGCAGACACTAAATCAGAGCAATGTATTCAAGTGTATCAAAGGGAGAGAGGTAAGGCCTCGCTGAATAGATGCCCAGGGAGGAGCTATTTTCAGATCTGGTTAAGCTTAAAAGAAACATGAGATACAGGATCATGACATTTCAGGTATGGGAGGCAGTGAACATGCGGGCCTTTCGTGTGTGTGTGTGTGTGTGTGTGTGTGTGTGTGTGTGTGTGTATGCTATGCATATATGTGTGTTCACATGTTTGTGGCACACACGTGTGCACATATGCATTTGGAGGCCTCAGGAGTCATCCTCCACCATTCTTCACTTTAGTTAGTGACCTAGTGCCATTCAACTGAACTCAGAGCTTGTGGCTTGGCTACCCTAGCTAGCCCTGTCTAAAGCCTACCAAGTGCTGGGACTCCTGGTAGCTACCACACCTCCTGGCTTACCTAGAATCTGGGGAGGTGAACTCTAGCTCTCTGACCCTTATTCAGCATCTCTCCAGGCCAAGATGATGTATTTAACAATAGAGGTGTAACATAAGCCACAGGGAATTATAAGATGATTTACATTTCATGAGACTCGTGGTTGTAAGAATGGGAGGAGGAGGAAATCAGAGTACCCTAGGGAAGGATTGGCTGCTTGTAACAGGGGAGCTGGAACAAAAGAAGGAACTATAAGATGCAGTATGGAGTAATGTTTCATACTAACCCTCCCGAGATTCTCTAAGATTCTTTCCAGATTCAAAAGCATCCAGTGCTTCTGTGTTCCATCATCAGAGCTGAATAATCTTGGTGTTTAAAGCACCCTGCCCCCACCCTCCATGATTCTTCCTTGACCACTGACCATTGACTGCTGACTACTGACCACTGACCACCGACCACTGACTGCTGACCACGTTCCATCCATTTTCAATGTCTCTAAACTCCTATATTATCTCTACTACCTACATAATAAGGAAGCGCGTGACATCAGACGGTACGAGCTATTATTCTGTGACACTTGTCGAATTTTTAGCTCCTTGAAACAGACCCAGTGTTGGTACTTCCTCTCACATCTTTCATAACACAACCCTAAATACAGGGCATGTGCAGAAATTGCTTATTGATTGATGGAAAGCGTACATTGCTGGTATTTGTCTCCAGTATTTTCTTGGTGTGGAGGAGGGTGATTATCTGTCAATATTCATTGCATCATTAAAGCAATACACAAGGCATTAATCATCCCTGAGATAACCAGATGAGGCTTTATTGTAATCTCTTTCTATTTTGCTGGATAATTTCACTTGCTTTGGAAGTTTATGAGGCCATAAGTGGCTCCCATCTGCTGATGAACATATTTGAAGGAGTCATTTAGTCTCAAGTATGGAATACTTGAGGGGAAGTTAAATTGTAACTTTTACATTAAATGTCATCTTAGTAACAGAATCAAAATTGGAAGCATGTGTTCAATTTTGGTCCTTCATTTTCAAAGCTCTAGGTCAGGCAAATAATTAATTTCATTTGTTTACAAAGTAGATTATGCCTAATAAAATCTATTTTGTTTATGGTCACATTTTGGTTAATCCATTTCTTTGGAAAATGGGAGAAATCTGATTGGCTAATCATTCAACATAGTAAATTGTGTTATTCTACAGCCACAGAACATTGGCCTAATTGAATTATCCAGTAATTCTATGATGAAAATATTCTCTTTTAATAGACTCTGAGCCAGGCACAGCAGTGATGAAATACTAGAGTGTCTTGTTTTTCCCATTTTTGTTTGATGATTGACCACAGAATATAACATTACACCTCTGTGGTTAATAACTTTTTTCCACATTAAGGCAAGGTTGCTTTCATTGGCTACTTCCTGGGACTCTGAATTTTCACTGTTTGCATATATTTTCTGTTCTCTTCAGACATTTGTTTTTCAATAAATGCAACTTCACAAGCTAAAACTCAAAGGAAAATTGTTTTTCTTTGTGCATAATATAATGACAATTGTGGTCACTTTCTCTTCCCAGTGAAAGAAGAGTTCTCTAACTCTTCAGGGCATTTGCCGCCTCTCTTAAGGATTTTTCAGATGGGCTTGCCAATCCGCTGGCCAGGAGACCACTCCCCAAGAATGCTGACTCACTTGAAGTCATGCTAGTGAGGCAGGAGGAATAATCAACCTCTGGATGGAATAATACACCCAAGTTTCCCACCTACTTGCCATCAGTTTGGTCACCTGTGGAGCTGCTGTCCTTTCTGCTCAGCTGAGCCTGTCTGCTTCTCTGAATAACTTAGCAAAGCATGGCTTTTCCTTTTCCTTCTTCTTATCTCCTTGCCCTCGGCACACAACCATTTGTCTGGCATGTGACCGCTTGCTGACCTCCTTGCCTATCTCAAAGCTTCCTCTCTCTCTTCTGCATCTTCTTCCTCCTGACAGCTTCTGGTAGTCTCACCTTGCCTGCCTCATTGTTTTTCTTAAAATTGAGTACAGTTGTCCTCAAGTCTCCTTCTGAGTTGGTTCTTAATTTCTATTTATTAATAGACCAAGAATCCAAAGATGGGATTCCCTTGGTTACATGAGTGAGTGAACCTTAGGTACTGAGGTTTGTTGACATGTACTGATACAGACGTTCCAAAGGTTACTGCTCAGCATTTTGTTAGTAAAATTTAAGAAGCTAAAACATTACAGTTTCCCTTCATTTAGGGAAAAATGGTAAAAAACAGAGAAGTATGTAATTATAAAAAATCAAAAAGAGAGAGGAAAGAAATGAAGGGAAGCAGATTGGTGAGAACAGTGGCCTGGATTCCACTGTCTCGTAAACGAGAGTGTCTCAGTCATGACATGGGCATTGGAAAGAACTTTATTCTTTCTAATAGATGCACCACATTTAGTACTAAATTACAATATCCCAATCTTCTCAAATGAGTAACTATATAATAAAACTGTTATATCAACAGTTAAGAACTTTTCAGAGAGGTTTTTAAAAGGTTAGATGCTTTTCTGAAAGATGAAAAGCACAAGACACTATGTGGTGTTGGGTGATAGTGAAAGTTTTCTGCTTCAGTTTTGACTTGACATTTACAGTATCTCTGTGAGCTCCATGGAGAAAAATCCCAAAGCCTACATCTTTTCTTCCTTCCTTCCTTCCTTCCTTTCTTCCTTTCTTTCTTTCTTTCTTTCTTTCTTTCTTTCTTTCTTTCTTTCTTTCTTTCTTTCCTTCCTTCCTTCCTTCCTTCCTTCCTTTCTTTCTTTCTTTCTTTCTTTCTTTCTTTCTTTCTTTCTTTCTTTCTTTCTAGTTTTTAATCTCTTTTTAGGTAACATATACTTTTTTCTTTGAACAGATTCATCTGTTTAAAAAAACCTAATTATAAAAGTAATTTAATGCACAACAGGGACTACTGGAACAAGCATATGCTCTACATGACCTTCTTCAAAAGGCATTATAAACCCTATGGTCCAAATTGGTATCAAGGACTCCTTCAGTCTTGGGGCTAAAATTGGGGTGCTAGTGAGTGTGGTCCTGCATTTTGCAACCGAACTAAAGAGACAACCACAGAAACCAAGGTAGAATAAAGGTGAGGAGATTGCTCCAGAATGGAACACATCTGGACTGATCATGACCTGGGTTTATTCACTTCTGATAAAGTGAGCAGAGCAACACAGAACAAGTTCAGTGACCTGACACAGTCTAGTGTTGCTACTTACCACGCCTGAGATCTTGGTCAGACTACCTCCTCTCATTAACTTTGAATCCTTGCCTCACTGGTTTATTGCTACAATGTTTAAATGAGGCAATTCTGCATAAAACCTAGCATTGTATCTCTATATGTTCATAAACAATAATAATGCCACCTACCTTTCTTATTGTTTACTTAGCAATAATTATGACAAGATCTAGACAATTGAGACCAAACATGTCCACTGTATGGCCATATGTTATATGCAGTCAAGGATAGTTATAAGTGTAGCCCAACACAAAGTCACACGCCTACTTAAACCATTATAAGATTTTGTTTTAGTTTTTACTTGGCTGGATAGTTATGGAATGTGAACTTTGTAGCTGACAATGTTATGTTCTGGTATCACAATGTTGGACATGCCTGTCACCTACGCCCAATTTCAGGCCCAAGTCTCTGTTTGTATGGGTCTTAGCATACTGATCCTCATGGGGTTGTTCTGACAAATGAGGGCAAGCCTAAGACCCAGTGACTGCCATAATCACAGCTTGTGAGTATCCATAAGCACTGTGTGCTTACGTATACATTTGATTGCTAGTGACTTTTTTCATGTTTATTCCAAACATACATTTTGCTCTTAGTATCTTTTCAAAAACCAGAGACAGCTAGAGGGATAGCTCAGCCATATAAAGTGTTTGCTGCTCTTCGAGAGGACATGGGTTTAGTTTCTAGCATACAATTGCGTAGCTTAGAGTCACCAATAACTGCAGCTCCAGGGAATCTGATAGGCCTGCACATACTTGTGTCATGGGTACACACACATACAAATATGTACACATCAATAAAAATAAAACTTTAATTAAAAACAACACACCAGAGCCATTTTCTCATCTACCTTTCTTGTCTCCAGACTATTTCCAGAAGTCCTTACATAATAATTTAATTTTCTTGGCTGTACATAAGAAAGAAGCCTTGATATTTATACTTAGGCATGTTCTAGCTCTGTTGCTTAGCTGACCTTTAATAAAGACTGTCATTTCTAAATCCCTCTTTTCAACCACAGCGAGTCCCACCATCTTTTGATCCAATTCAGTCTTGTTTTCAAAGATTTGTTAAAAAAAAAAAAAAAAAAGACTCACAAATTGGACAGCTTTAAAAAGTGAGGCTTGAGTCAAGAATGTAATCTTAAAAAAGAGCTTAAGACGACCTCCCTGCCAGGTCCGTGAGGACAAAGAAAATATTTTTAAATCAAAATAATCCTTTTAAGTGCATGGCCATTTCGGTAAGAATGTTGTAAGTTAGTGAACCCATTTTCAACTTAAAAGTTTTAAAGTTCATGCTCTCCTGAAAAGGCAGGAGTAACACCACTAGCATGTTCAGGTTATGGCAAGAAATCAGGTAACTTCCAACCAAATCAAGCTTGCTTTTTAACATCCTGCAGGCTCCATGGAATATGGATGTAGAAGCAAAATAAAGACATGAGTCTTCCTAGCCCTTGGTTTCCACCCCCACCTGTGAGATCATTATTCAGTCAGTGGAAGAATTTCTATTTGCAATTGGCTTGGTTGTTAAGATGTGTAAGGCCTGAGAATGGAAATAAATGATCTAGGCCTGAGTTCTTTCTTTGGAGTGAAACTATTTAATCACAAAAATCATACTGAGATGAAATAATCAAGGTACAGAGTGAAAAAGATCTACACCAAAGGGACTGCAAATGGGATTACAGAAAGAAAGAAATTATTTGGAGCTTAAAGTCAGTTCAGTCATATATACACACTCAGAGGTAAGGGTTAGGGTAGTGGTGGAATAGTTTTATAAGTACCACTAAGTAGAATACATACAGAAGCAGAATAGGAAATTTTTCTATGGGAGTGTGAGTATCTTTTCAAAAGGAGGACAAGAGAATTGGGGTTTGGAATTTATACTCCAAGTTAGGACCTTATCCTGTAGACTAGAGAGGAAAGATTTTCCAGTCTTTAATTTGTAGCAAAATCACAGAGTGGTGACCACCTGCTGTGGTCTCAGTAGAGTTCCTCTAATCTTTGTGATATCTAGAGCTACACACATTGTTTGTGTGAATACTTCCAAGATCTAATCTGGAACTGGGACAGTAAGGGCTGCTCTGTCCTTGAAGATGGATTGGCCACTGGAAATCTACATGGTGACATGGACATTTAGGGTGAAGGCAGAGTGGAAGCTGACTGTAGGCTGAAGAGGCCTAGATGGTCACTGTCCCTGCCCCAGTCAAGGATGAGAAATGTCTCTGATAAGGCCTTCAGGGTAACTGGAGGGTAGCTTCTCCCTCATATCTTTCCTGACTCCATATCTCTAGAAGGTTCTAAGTACTACTCCAAATGGTATTCACTACTTCACTCCACTCACTAGAAGAACAACACCAAGGGGTTAAATGTGCCTCTATGCCCTTCTACTTGGGGGACATGGAGCAGGTATGGAGAAGCTAAAACATTCTGCTTTCTGTGGTTCTCTGAGGGCACAGGATGTGACTCCTGTTCTCTTGTCTGGCCCATCACCAGCTGACTAGAGGTTCAATTTAGTGTTTGCATTTTGCTTATGCACTGGTTGTTCTTGTTGGTTATCAAACTTGTTTTACTTGGTGGAATTGAGACAAGGTCCACTCTGTGGCCCAGGTCACCCTTGAGGTCATGGTGATTCCCCTGCCATAGCCTCCTCAGGGTTATCAAACTTTAAAACAGACATGAAAAAGATAGGTGCAAAGGAAGGATATGAGAAAGAGGTAGAGAGGAGAAAGAGACAATGGAAGAAGAGATAGGGTAGAAACGATGTAGGAAGGTATGGCTTGCCTTATCCAAAGGAGTGAGAGAACACACTTCTGACTTGTGATGCTTAGAGCCTTGTCAAGCACATGGTAGATCCTAGTGAAGCACATGGCTGCCCTGAGTTTGTCCTCTAATCTGTATTCAACACTAGAATCATTGGTCCAGAGTTTGATGGTGGTGTGGTTACATCTCTGTTAACAATATCCAGGGTGAATTAATTAATACATGAGCAGAATCAACAATCACTTTCAACAGCAGTAGTAGTGGCGGGCAGAAGTAGGCTGAGATAACCAATATTTTTACCTTACTATAGGTTGACTTGTGTTCTCTGGACAGAAATACTAAAATTCCAAAATGGCAGAACCTTCCCCTAATGAATAAAGATTTCAAGGGACCAATCTCTGGGTGAGGAGTAAGTGGGACTTCTGGGTCGGGGAGAGGAAGAGGGGATGCAGGAGAAAGAAAAGTTCCTTTTGGACAGGAGATAGCATGGAGACACAATGTAAGTAGCCAGAGGCTGCTCCCCCCCCCCCCCCATTTAGGTGGAAAATCTGCCAGGATCTACCACTGGAGGATTTATAACTTAAAATAGCTTACAAAATTAGGATACTAGTTTCTGCACCCAGTGATTGTGTTACCTGTGGATTCTAAACTAAGACTGTGGTGTTTTCCTTCATATGGAGACTTAACTGGGTTCCAGAAAAAGGTACAGCAGCAGGACACCCCAGCCAGCCACAGAAATTTGGAAGCATGGGAGCCTGGGTGGGTGTGATAACAACCCGCCATGGGAACGTCACTAGCTGAGTGGAGAGATTTTGGAGCTCTAAGTCAGAGTCTGCCTGTGCCATGCAGGTGGTAGTGTGGCTTACTATTTTAATATCTCTCGCTACATTCCAATGTCTCATCCCTGTCAATATACTATTTAGGCACAGGCTATTTACAAATCTAATCAAGATGAGTTCATCAATACCAGTTAAGCCAGTATAACTGGCATCCTTACAAGATGAGTGAGGTGGATCATAGGAGAAAAACAGACAAGAATTGAAGTGGTGTTGCAGTTAGGCAGGCATTGCCCGAGGTTGCTGGTATGTGTGTGGGGAAGAATCCTGCCCATGGGTTTTAGAAGGTGGCTTTGATGACACTTGGTTTTGAATGTATAGCATCTAGACCTGGAAGGCTAGAAATTGTCTTGTTTTAAAGCCCCCATTTGCGCAGATCTGTTACTGCAATGCTAGAAGACTCATGAGTAGCCTGGGTGTACACTTGTGGACTGACCTGGGCAATCAGGGAGGGCAAATCTGCATGGAGCTAGCTCCTAAACTAGGGTTGTTTTTCACAACAGAAATACCTCTTCATAAAGCATGGATCCCCACATGCAGTCCCCTTCCTGCCACCTCACTGCTAAGCCCCCGAGGTCCTAGTGTATTAAGGGCTTTGATGACCTGCATTATAAAGAACTTAAACAGCCGGTGTTCATTTACCTGAGGTTGCATTTGTTGACAAGGCTGTTTCCAGCAGCAAAAGGAAAAGGCTTTCAGGTTCTATTTCTCCTCTCTCTCTCCTCGTGATGACAATTATTTGGTTTTGAAAATGTTTTTGGAAGTATTTTAAGGTATTTGCTTTAATCTACCATGATGAAAATTATTCAGCAGACCCATAGGAAGCTCTGTGTCAACGAGTAACATTTTCCAGATAGGAGATTACTACAGCAGTGAGTTGCCAAAGACACAGCTGAAAAAATGGGTCATGCATTCATGACATTTTGGGACAGGAGCTGCCAAGTTCTTTGCTGTTCACTTTTGTCCTTTCCCGTAAACAAGCTGCATTAACGAGTTACTTTTCAAAAGAGGCCTGATTTCCCCAGTGAGTTCCATGGGAAAGAATTCAGGGTTTCCCCCAGAGGACTCAAATGATTGTCCTCAGAGCTCAGGTGTGCTAAAAGTGTTGGAGGCTGAAATCATACACTGGATACTGGCCAGTGGGTCTTGAACACTGCTTCGACTCCAGCCTTGATTGCTCAGGTTGGTTCATACCTCTGCCCACTATAGGAAAGACTAGGGATGAGAGGATAAGCTCGGTTTTCAATTTCAGTTTAATTATACAATGTATAGTGTCCAGCAGGAAGAACTTAGGGCGAGATTAATGCTCAAGAGTTTTCCGTTTTTGCATTGCAATCTGATAAGGACTTCTGTTTTGACTGTCCAAAGTGAGTTTTCAAGCTGATTGTCTTGGGGCTTATGGATGGTGCTTGCCACCAAGATTGGCACCCCAGTTGGATCCCTGGAATGCACATTGTAGGAGAGACCTGCCTGTCACAAGTCTCTTGACAACACACCGAAATACGTCTCTCCCAATCAATGAACAGATGCCTCTCAAGTGCCAAATTCCTTTGGTAGCAGAGTAGATTCACAAAGAGAGAGGCAGAAGGATTATCTTTCAGTTTGAAGGCAGCCTGGGCCATATTAGTGAGTTTCAGGCCAGTTTGGGTTGTACAATAAGATTTTATTTCAGAAAAATGAAACAAAGCAGAGGAAAAGAGAAAAAAAAAAAAAAAAAAAAAAAAAAAAACCTCATAAAACAAAAAACAAAGGGAGGTGGCCTAGCTTTTCTTTCAGAAATTGGTTAAATTGAAGTTGTCAGATGACTCTTTGAATATTGTTTCTGAGGATGGGAAGCATGTCCCTTATTGGAAGAACGATGAATAGAAATTCCACTGGGGTACTAGAAATGTAAGCTGTTGGACAGAGATTGCACAATGTACTTCCCTATTCTGAGAAGGACCGTGTAAGAAACACATTAAAGCATTACTCTCTCATGTTAAAGTTCAAAGACATTCAGTTGCTTATTGAGATTGGCATCAGATCCATGTTTAAGATCCTGAGTAAATATTTGCTGTTCTGTTTTGGTGTCCACACATTCTATTAGTTTAGTCAAATGAACAAAGGAGTAACATAAAGGAAACAAAATTCTCCTGTAAGGACCTGCTTCAATGCAGCTGGAGATAAGCATAGTAAATGAACTAAGCCCATTGCAGAAAGGCAATGTCATGCTTTCTTCCTACTTGGGGTTCCTAGATTTTATGTAGATACATAAATTATATATATATATATATATATATATATATATATATATATATGATGTGTAGATGTATATTAGGAAGACAAAGGGACATATGAGAGGGAGAAGGAAAGAGAAAAAGAGCAATAGGTTCTATTTTTATCCATTATATCAATGGGGGAAAGCAGAGCTCTTCATGAGACATTCTGTCTGTGTTAAATGCAGAAATATAACAACAATAAACTTTGCAGGTCTTAACTATAGCTCTGCCTTATAAAACCCCTCAAGTATGTTGAAAGAATGTAAAGAGACAGAGATAAAAAGGTAAATGAAGCATGCCAGAGGCCAGCTGACTCCGTTGTTACACAGCAATTATATTCTCAAATACCGAGCACGCTGTTCTTTTTCAGTAACAGAACCTTTACAAGTGTATTCACAACCAAGTGGGGAGGGAAGGGAATGGGAAACTTTTTCGCCATAATCTACAAAAAGGGAAATAACATTCATACTTTTTGATTTTCTGAGCTCTCCCCCTGAGCCTTATTCATGATGAAATCTCCCTCCCCTCCCCCTCTCTCCTCTCTCTCTGTCTCTCTGTCTCCCTTTATCTTTTCATGTACACATATTTCCTCTCATTAAAGCTTCTACACATTTTTAGTGCACACACACATGGGAGAGGGAGGGAGGGAGGGAGGGAGGGAAGGAGAGAGAGAGAGAGAGAGAGAGAGAGAGAGAGAGAGAGAGAGACTAAGTGTAGCATCCTTGCCACTCATTCCTTCCTTATTTTAAGAATGGCATTGTTAGAGATATTGCTATTATAGTAGGTGTCTCTAATGGTTGATTTGATTGTCAACTGGGAAAAATATCTAGAATCACTCACCAGGCAAACTTCTGCTCATTTGAATTTGAGGTATCTCTGCTCATACTTGAAGGATGCTCTTAGCTATACTAACTGAAGCAGGAAGACACACTCTGAGATCTGGTGATACCTCCCAGCTGTAGCAGCCCAGACATAAGGACCTTCCCGGTGAGCTCATCTTGCCCATGGCTGCTTCTGTTGTCATTTTTTTCTGACACAGGGACTCAGTTTCTTTGGCCTGCCAACATGGGCTGAAGATCAGTGGCTTTCCAGGATGCTCCAGGCTGTTCCCGATTGGAACTGATTCAGCCTTGGGGACTGGGTCAGCTACCATGTAAAGGAAAGCAAAAATGTACCCAATAGATGCTTGTTTCTGTCTATTGATTTTGTTGTGGGGTATATTAAGCCAATTGAGTTCTCAGTGTTTAAGGTTTGATGAATTAAGGGGTATCTGGCAATGGCTAGACAAGAACCATGTCTTTTTATTTGAGTGAACTGACAACAGGAACTTGATATTTGAAGCCACTAGTGACTTAGATAAAGGACAATATTGCCAGAGAAATGCAGTCATGCAGGCACTTCTATGGTATGTGACTTCCATTTCTTTTGTTGCAGCCAAATTCAGACTCTGTGTGTATAAAAACAGAGAGGAAACTATTTGGGAGACCACAAGAGAAGAATGGGAGACCAGCGAGGGTAATGCAACGGGAGGGGTAAACACAAAGTACAGTACACATGCATGAGGAGGCTGCAGTGCGCCATGTGTCAGTGATTGGTCTCCAACTCCATCAGTACCCAAGGGTAGCTTGAATGTTGAGTCTTATCCGCAAGCCTCCACCTCTAAGAGTTCTAACAGGCACAGCCTACTACATTTAATTTATGTGCTGTGGGAGAGAGAATGTAGGGCTTCGTGCTCATTTGACAAGCAGGATACCGACAGGGCCACATCCAAAGTCTCCAGAAGCCCATTATTTACATGCTAACTAAAAAGACAATAAAAAGAAACATTAACAATAAAAAGCAGAACAACAGAAAAAGAAAAATGTGCCTTGCCCAGTATAAATGCAGACTTACCACCTTTCTCCTTGGCAACTGTGAGTTATAATTTATACCGGGGAAAAAGAAAGAAAAAGGCCACAGAGATTTGTATCTGTGAGGGAAATTTGAGCAGTGTTTTGCCACAGGCCAATGTCAGACTTTCTGAGTCTCTTGAGCAAGTAGCACGTGGAGGCCCTGCAGCCCAACATGCCTGTAGAAGGGGCCCGTGGTCTGGGCATCAGAGCTCTGGGTGATGGCCTCTCCTGCTTTATCCCATGGGCGGTTACATGCCACCAGTCTCTTAAAGAGTACGTATACCTGGCAATACAGACACTAGATCATAGAGACTGGGCATGGAGAGTGTGGAACAGAGAGGAAGACACCAGACAAGTTGAACACATGGAAATGCTGAGAAGGACTGAGGTGCCTTTCTGCTCTAGTGGGCCCAGGTAGCCATTCAGTTTTAGCTGGTTAATTAACACTTGAGAGGACAGAGGAGAGTCACTTGAGTTGTGAGGATATTTGTTCCAGAGATCACAATATGGTCAAGGGAACACTTCTGTGTTTGGAGTGACAGAGTGTATCCTTCATTTTTGGTAGGATGAGGTAGAGGGAAGGATGAAGTTAGACAGATAAGAAAATACACAGCCATTCACAGATGAGTCAGGTATAGGTTCTCAGAACCAAGACTGCATTGATTGCTCACAGTTAGCGACGAGCACAGCCTGTTGGAAACACTTACTAATGCTTAGGTATTTGCATTTAAAATGGCTTTGAATGATAGTTAATGAGAAAGGGAGGAAATACCTGATTGGTGATGTGTTTCTGGATTTTTCCTGTAGTCACTGAAAAAGAAAGCAGAGAGAAATTTTATATGAAGTCACACCCAGCAAGACAAAGTATAGGAGTTGTGATCCTACTTGGTCTTCAGCCAAATCACCCCAAGTTGTCATGGGCTCTGCGGACAGGGCTCTGAGTTATCATAGGGACATGCACAGGTGCGGCAGGAGGGAAAGAATTATGTCAGAGCCTGAGAAGAACGTGCTAGGCAAGGAGGACTGAAGTGCAATGGATGGACACTTGCTAAGGACAATGGCTAGAGGGCTGTACTCAGCTGTGCCAGAGGAGCAAAGGAGTGAAGGACCAGAGCCTGTCAATGGTCCCGGATGAAAGAAGACAGGCTCTAGAACGCCAAGCACTGATGAACTCAGGAGGCTCTAGCTGATCTAAAACTCAGGATCCTCCTGCTTTAGCCTCTCCCCTCCCTCTCCCCACTGCAGAGGTTATAAGCATGGGCTGTAAATTGCTATTTCCAAAACATCTCTTTGTCTGGGAAACTACAAAGACCTTCTTTATTGTTACAGTGTTGCTGGAGATTGAAATCCAAACCAATATCTCAGACGATATCTTGGTCAGGATGGTAAAAGTTCAAAGTAATGGACAGAAGGCAGCAGATCAGCATGAAAAATAAGAATCCAGCAACAAACTGCAAAGTTGTGAAGACACCCTAGCATGGCCACTGTCATTTGTATCTTACACAGGAGTTAAAGTCTTCAGCAATAACGAATCAACAACCAAATAAATTTCCAGGAAGGAAAAGAAAGAAAAAATTTGGTAGCACCAAAATTATTATTTGCAAATAGCTTTATGCTGAATACTTTATTAAGCATGCCTTTAAAAAAAATAAACCTTAACTGAAGTCATCACAGAGCCAGATAATATAAAGGTAAAACAATATTGCTTGAAACTATGGTTGCAATCCCAGCATTTGGGAGGATGAGACAGGAGAATTAACGGCTTGAGGTCAGATTGGACTACAGAGTGAAATTCTGTCTCAAAAACAAACCAAAACCAAAACTAAAACCAAAACCAAAACCAACCCAACCCAAACTAAAAATAATACAGAAAAAATTCTTGTACCCTTTATTCAGATTGCCCCAGTGAGAACATCTCAAAATCAAGAATGTTATAGAATTTGAATCGTATATGCTATATAACCCCTGGGGATTGATGTCTTTTCAACAAGCATAACTTTCTACATCGCATTGTCATGGCTGTGTGTATCAGTAGTTCCTTCCTTTTGCTTTCTGAGTTCTATTCCACAGTTTGGATGAACCCTATTAATGTGTGTTTTCTGGGTTTGGCCACACAGAGTAAAGCTGCTGTAAATATAAACTATAGGGTTTGGATGGGACACAAATATTCATTTCTCTGGAACAAACACCCAGGGATAGAAGTGTGAGTTGTGTGTTCAATCTTTTAGGAAGATGCCAATCTGTGGGCTGTCTATCTTAACAGTTTACTGGGTAAAAATGTTTGTCACTAAGCCTAGAGACCTAAATTTGATTCGCTATTTCTATAGGCTAGAAGGAGAGAAATAACTCCCACCAGTTGGACATTATTGTTACTGTTGTAATAAAATGAATCTGGCAGTCTGTTTCTTTAAAAGACATAATATATAAACAAAACTCTCTAGTTATTTTATCATTATTTATCAATTATAAGTCTACATTGAACTTGTATGACAATTGAGCACCAGGCAAGGTGTCATTCAGGGCATAGCAGAGATATAAGGAGTATAGAAAATTAGAATGGCGTACTGACAGAGGCTATTTGATTAAGCTGTTGCCAAGAAATGCCAGGGGCCAAGCTTGGAGGTGCCAGATAATAAAAAAAGATTTTCTTTGTTTTTTAAAATATCCATTGTACAGTAGTGATATGTTTCAGTGGTGAGATTTAACAGGTTATATGGAAACTGCTTTAACAAAGAAACAACATGCTTGAGGGAAAGCCTCTGCATTGACTTTTAGGACCTGAAGGCTGGAAAGAAATGGCTTCTCCCTTAGGGCCTCCCACAAGCGCAGCTGGTCAATACTTTGCTGTTAGTTGGCAGAGTTGTCTCTGAACTTATGACCTCTAGAGCCACGGGGCTGACAAATTGGTGTTGTTGTTTTAAGCCACCAACATTATAGTATGGCCAGCTTCTGTATCTGGATTTCTAATCCACAAATAGTTTTTATTCCTGTTCCTGAGATGATACACACAGGGACCATTTGAAGTACTAGCACAGTACATAAACTAGACATGACTAAAGTATGTGGGAAGAAGGATGCTACGTTTTATGTGGAGAACATGAGCATCTTTAGACTTTGGATGTTCAGTGTGTGTGTGTGTGTGTGTGTGTGTGTGTGAGAGAGAGAGAGAGAGAGAGAGAGAGAGAGAGAGAGAGAGAGAGAGAGAGAGAGAGGTGCATGTATGAGTCTGCAGAGGACAGAAGATGGGGTTAGATCCCCAGGTGCCTGAATTACAGCTGACTGCTTGCTGTGAATGCTGGGAACAGAATCCGCTGGAAGAGCAGCAAGTGCTCATTCCTACCAAGGTATCTCTCCAGCTCCTATTACTATTGATGATGATAGAGCGATTACGGTGATTCATTACAGCAGAAATAGGAAATAAGCTCCAAGAAATTATCTTATTCTAAGCTGACATGCATTTAGGGCCATGGAGAGAAATAGGTAGCTACTACACTCAGCTTTGTGGCTACTCCTGGTGATGGATTCCCCTCCCCTATATTAACTCCTGGGAACAAGTGCAATAAGCAGAAATCACTTTTGTTTGTTTGTTTGTTTTGGGTAGAAGACTAGGGATAGAATGGTTTGTTCATCTTGTGCAAGTTGACACTGTTTATTGTTGAAAACCATTGTTTGGCTGCATAATTTTTACTCAGTGCCCAGCAACGTGGGTTACACGGAATGGCTTGTCTGTTTCATGCTTGCTCCTTGTTTCATGCTTTGTGCCTGGTCCTTGTTTCATGTGGTTTTGTTGAAATGGACTACAAGCCAGGGGAAATAAGAACATTTCAAGTTTCTTGAGTGGAAAGCTGACAAAATGCAGGAATATATGCCTAGACTATTATGTTTGATTGCATGGTTGTATGATGTCTTTCACCAGTGAAGGCGAAGGAGGCTGTGAACTCACTGGTTCATCCAAAGTTCAACATGTTGTTGACATCCCTGGTCCATTCGTGAATGGAAGTTGTAGCAACATTTCCAACCCACTCACCAGCAATATTTTAGGGGACTGACTTTTTTTATAATTTAGTATTCTTAAATAACTACATCCCATTCTTACAAGTTCACTCATCTTTCCTGCTGTACATTAGTTGATTAATTACTTCAACTTGACAAAAAAACTTCAAGGGATATTCTTTTGCTGCCTAAACAATTTAAACCAGTGATTTACAACCTGTTTAAGATAACAGGCCCCTTTGAGGATCTAAGAGCAACTACGAATCTGCCCCTCTGAAAAATGCTGACAGAAAGCAACGGCAAAGGCTTTTAGACCTTTATCAGCCAGGCCCAGATCTGCAAGAATCTGCACTTTTTAAGTTTATTTTGGAGGGTAGGTCACAACATGTGAAATAACTTCTCAGATTCTAGCTCTTTTAATAACTTCAAGTCCCTGAAAACTTCAGATTCATCACTTGCCAACTGTTTCCTGTAATTTAATGAACTGAAAGTATCCATCCCAGGTTGTGGAGTACAGTATGTTAATTTTAAAATTATTCTAACTTAACTATGCCATACACCTCCTAAATGCTGGTTATTCAAAGATAAATACAGAAGAATATCAACAAAGTCGTGTTTTAGAGGAAGAGGGGAAGAGAAATCGAGACAAACTGTAAAATGTAAGAGGCCATAACTGATGATGATGATGACGATGATGATGGGATGATGATGGTGACAGGATCTTAGTATGTAGCTCAGGAAGGCATAGAACTCATTGTTTCACTCATGCTGATGTAAAAACTATAATACTCTTTCCTTGGCTATCCTGGTGCTGAGACGATAGAGATGAACTGTTGAGAAATGTTTTTAATCAATTGAATTATGACTGACATAATCAATAAACATAGAGAAGGACCAAGAACTATTACTAGTCTCTAAGAAAATCTAGGTTTTCCCATAAATATTTTGTCACTAAATACTATATTCTTTTATAACATATTTAGAAATATATTACCAACAATTCAGGACTACAATATTAGTGTCATTATGACTAACCTTTTAATGAACAAGATTATAATACTTTTTATAGTCTTATCTTTTGGATGGGTGTGTGGTATTTTGAATAAAAAATGTTTGCTGTAGCTCCTGTATTTGAACACTCGGTCCCTAGTTGTTGGCACTGTTGTGGGGTTTCAGGTGGCTTAGCTTTGACTTGAGGAAGTGCACTCATGCAGGTGGGCCTCGAGAAGAAGGCTTCATAGACTCACTCCACTCTCAGTCTCTTGGTTCAGTCACCTGTTCACATTGCCACCCTGCCATTATGGACTTTCTGTCTGAAATCATAGGCCCAAATAAAAATTTTCTTCCTTAAATTGTGTTGATCATGATCTTTTATATAGCAACATGAAAGTAATTAATGTAATAGGTACCGTTGAGCAAATGCTTGGTAATACTGTGAATACAAGACAATAAATCCAAGTTCAGAGATAGGACCTGACTTTGACCTTCAGGAACTATAATCATGAGAAGGCAGAATGTGAAGGAGTATTATAAAATTGGGTAGATGAAAGAGTTGAGATGGAAGTCTCCTTACCCATGGAGGTTTGGGTGACCTGAAGCCCAGTCAGTTGTCTCATGTTTGAGGGATCTGACAACTTGGAAGCTAATATTGGCTCTTCAAAAGAAGGGATATATGAAGGAATAGTGGAACGGTAAATAAGTTGGACAAAGTATGGAGAGAAGCTGGAGCATAGTTGGGGGCTTTTGTAAGGGTGCAAACACTAGGAGATAGCTTCTGGGCCTTAGGCTAAGAAAGAAGTTAAAGAGGAAAGTCAGTTGAAGCATGTGGAAGAAGTTGAAGCTAATCGGTACCACATGGCTACAGGAAATCAAGACCAGAAAGGATCCTATCTGCTGTTACTTATTCACTTATTCAATGGGTACCATTGGATCAGCTTCCTCAAGTCATATATGAGGCCTGGACTCTGAGGAGTCAACTGTGAACAAGATAGTAGCTGTCAAACATCTTGCTTCTTACTTCCAAAGAACTCGACTTCATCCCTTCCTCATCTGTGCACACATCTAAATGCATATTGTAATCTACATTTAACATGATCATTTCTGAAGAAATGCACTGCTTTGAAAGTTTTCCATGTAAACATTTTCTTGAGGTGTGTGTGGGGTGGGGTAGGAAACAGCAAGGCAATAAATCAATTTTTCTTTCCTGGTGTACAAGTATGCAATTATTAATCTGTATATTGGGTAACATCTAGCTGATAAATATTAGGCATCCCAAGACCAACCCCCCGATAATATATGTTAAGAATGATTTGAAAATTTGATGAACAGGATCAATATGGTGGTGCATTTGATTCAGTGAACTAGAGCTATGTCTACCCTGAAAAGGAGCCTCAAGCTGCATCCATTACTGATGAAAAGACACAGAGGTGAGAAAATAGAAAAGGGGAGCAAGTATGGGGCAGAGGGAGGCACAGACGTCCCTGGACTGTAGCGATAGGGTCTATGATTTTTGCTGAACACTTGGGACTAGAGGTGCAATGCACTTTTGGATTATGGAATACATTTATAGCTATAATAAAAAGATCTTAGAGTTGAGGTCCAACAACCCTAGTTAACCCCACCCTGGCAACTAATATAAAAGGAACTGCTATCAGCAAGGCACTTGGCAGGCTCAATATTTATCAAAAATGAGTTGTAGAATGGAATATGGGCCACCTTTTCATGTTTTGACCTATAAACCTTCACTTCATTAGCACAAAAATCAGAAACAACTTACACTCAGCATGTTGGAGGTTGGCAAGGCATCTCCATTCATTCAAAAACATGGACTATCATTCCACAAAAATATTTCAAATACATAGAAAATGTCAGCTGTTGGCTGAGTTTGGGGGACACCAAAATTGATCTATTTGTTGACCTTAATTAATTTATATTATAGAATAGAGAGTAAGCAAGAAAAAAACCATAAAATTGCAAATTGTGGTAGTATAACTAAAAATAGACTGAGATTAAAGTTAAATAAGAAGAGATGGAATGAACAAAGAACCATGAAATACAAGAGTCAGCCTTGAGAATTTGCAGTGGCAAAAGAACCAAGGGCCAGAAAGGACAGGTTATGGACATGAAATCAAGGTTGCTGGAAGCTAATGAGTGAGTAGAAACGGGCAGCAGGCAGAGTGGAGAAGTGGGCGGGAAGCAAATTGTGCGAGGAGCTTGAGATAGCCTCCTCCCTTTTGGAATAGAAAGGTTTATTATGGGCTATTGAATATTGAAACTTTATAACGTGTTTTTTTAAATCTTAAAATGGTCTTACAGCTAAAAAGATCGGTTTAAACCTCAGAAAAAAGACTTTGCACTTTCTTGAAACTATTAATATGGGGACTTTTGAAGGTAGACTGAGTGGATTTTGCATATTATGGTCATGAGTTTATTATTCAGGCAGCAGAGAAAGGTTACAATTTCTTTGAGTGTCAGAATGACCACAGGGATGTTGTAATGTTTAGGCTTCATGGTTAACTTGATTTAGAGGCACCTAGGATTCATAACTCTGAATGTGTGTGTGAGAATTTTTCCAGAAATATTTAATTAAGAAAGGAAGAATTGCTCTGAATGTGGGTGACAATAAGTCATGGGCTAGTATCTCAGATAAAGTGAGAGAGAGAGAGAGAGAGAGAGAGAGAGAGAGAGAGAGAGAGAGAGGCAGAGAGACACAGAAAAAGTCAGAGAGACAAACAGACACACCACACACACAGACACACACAGAGAGAGAGAGAGAGAGAGAGAAAGAGAGAGAGAGAGAGAGAGAGAGAGAGAGAGAGAGAGAGAACAAAAACCATGTGTTCCGTGTGACCAGCTGCATCTTTCTTTTCTTGGTATATTTTCCCCACCATGATAGAGTTTTTCTGCAAATCATGTATCATATTAACCATTTCTTTATTGAGTTGCATCTGTCAGGTAGTTTGTCACAATGTCCATGAGCACTTAAGCATTCAATTGATAAGGATCATCATCGGCATTTTGTAAGCTGGGCATGACGACATAGGCTTTGATGCTGGAACTTCGGAGGCTGGAAAGGAGGTCAACCTGGAGTACATAAACCTGGGGTAAGACAGTGGAGACTGTCTTAGAACACCCATCCAAAGCAGCCGTTCCTTTTAACAACCCTATTTTATCTAGCACATTTTGCATGACAGTTCTGTATTACACACTCCAAGTTCTGGCAACTGAAACCAAAGACAGAGAGCTAATTCTACATGAGTTAGGATATGGTTTTACTTTCCCCGAAGATTAACTAATAGATATTTTATGTTTTAAATTTAGCCAATTTTTTTTTAATCATTTTCCTGGACTATGCTGCAGTTTATTAAGATTTCATAGTGTAATGATGCATATGTACTATATAATACATGTGATATATGTAGGTGGAATGGATTGCACCTGTAAGATACGTGTTGACAGGGACCTACAACAAGCCTGGGCTGGTGCAGTAACACTCAGTGTAAGTTTCTGAGACAAAAAGCTGAGTGAGTCCGGTATTCTGGGAATCTGTTCAAACAAAGAAGAGATGGGTGACAGTGGACATGTGTGTGGCTAGGAACATACCCACGCTTGGGAGGTTCTTGGCTACTTGGTAATGCACCACTCAGGCAACAAGGTTGGAGTCCACATGCTGACAGACTGGGGCTATAAACAATTGGGATGCGGAAGTAACAGGACAGGCATGCAGTGAGCACCAAGGCTGAGCGGTACTCAGAAGCCAGGTAGCTTGTCCCTGAGAATTATAGCTATTAAAGTAAATTAATTTTTACCCATTCTCTCTCTCTCTCTCTCTCTCTCTCTCTCTCTCTCTCTCCCCATGTATGTGTGTGTGTGTTCATGTAGTGGTCAACATTCTGCATTGGGTGTGTACTTCAGATACTCCCTCCCTTATTTGTTTGAGACCAGATTTCTACCGTTACCTGGACCACTCTAATTTAGATAAGTTTGTTGAGCCATGAGGCTGTAAGTGCAGACCACCATGCTGCGATTTTCACATAGGTTCTGGGGACTGAACTCAGGTTCTCACGCTTATGTGGCAAACACTTCCCCAACTGAACCATCTCTCCAGCCCAATCGTTATGGCTCTTTGTGTAAGAAATGGATGATCTCTCTCTTTGAGCTGTTGAAATCCTACTAAGTTAAAAGCATAATTGTGTTATTATGTCGTGGTGGCTCCAGTGGTTCTGATGGCTGCTGGTGATAATATTTTTTCCTACTCTGGATCTTCTCAGCCTGGTGGACGTTTAGATGTTCTTTGACCCATGGAATAATACAGGAAGGGAATCCCACTTAAAGGAAAGCCAAATCATCTCCCAATTTATTCAAATCATATTTGAAAAAGAGAAATGGCATTTAGGGGAATAAATTATATCTGTATAGACCTTCACTAATAAAAGATTAAGGAGTGGGTGGTTTAGCATCCTTTAATTATTTTTTCTAGCTTCTTGAATACACAGTGCTTGAAATCTCTGGTTGGATCAACGTTATTTCGCTCAGAGGTTTGTGGACTTTGCATACTGATTCTTTCCTGTTTCCAAGTACATTTGCTTTTAGGCTATTTTTATTCACTTTAAAGGAATTTTAATAACTTTCTGTTGACAGCATGGACAGCTGGTCTTGAGAATTAAAGAAAATTCACTTGCTGACTGAGGAAGGAAGTGACATCAATGAGCTTCTAAAGTCAGCCCAGAGGGGGAAATTGGCTGGTGAGAGAGTAGCCTTTCATGGCACTGTATTTATCGAGTGCCGCCTTGAGATGCAAATTGCTGTATCAATCAAACCTATGGTGCCTACCTCCAACCAAGTCTCTGCAAACTGAAGCAACAGTGCCCTGAAACACGGAGAGGAAAACGGATGAGGGGTGCAGGAGCCCAGGGGCTAAGTGAATTACGGGTGCTCTGGATGCTGCCTTGCCAAGCAGATACCTCACTCTCTGTCAAGCCTCAGTTTCTTTGTCTAGAGAATGAATTTGATGTAAACTGCTGTTTGAAGTCAGTCTATTTCTGTGACAAATGGCAGGGAAGACCTTGTACTAATACATATAGCACAGACATGTTTATCTTGCTGCTTTTATCCCCGAGAGAGATATCAATTGTTTTCCACTAACATCCCCCCTCCACTGGGAACTATCCAGAAGCAGAGACTTTTAGGTGTCATTTAAAGCTCGTAGCTTGGTCTCTTATTCTACTGCAAAAACAAAAAAAGCTACACGCAAGATCTGAGCCTTAAAGAGCAAGATGAGAGCTATACCAATTATCATTGTCATGGCAATGAATTGTAATCCTTAGCAAGATCGCGGAACTCCCCTCTGCAGCTATAGTTTAGACACTTTTCAGAAGAAAGCCATGGTGTGTGTCAGATATGTGGGTTGTGACTTGTGGGTGTACATAGGTGTGTGTGTGTGTGTGTGTGTGTGTGTATGCACACACCTGTGGAAACAAAGGCAGAAAAGCACGTGGGTTCTTTTGATAGTCATAAGGTAAAAAAAAATAAGTTATTAATTATTTATTACTTACTCTATCCAAATTTAAAAAAAAAAAAAAACATCTTTCGAGCTGGCTTGAGGGATGGCTCAATAACAGTAAAAACAATTATAGTGTGATTTAAAACTCTAAATCCACAGGGATGTGTGCAGATGACAAAGATATGCACAAGCCCCAGTTGCTTCCGTCCCCTTGTCGGTCAACCTATTTGAGACACTCAATTCAATTTTCAAATTCTTATGAACTTAATGTGAGAATAATATTATTACAGGAGGAGGAGTCTAGATAAACTCTCACTTGCTTTAGTTTACAAGCCAAACACTTTGCATATTTCTCCCCAAATAGAGATCTTTTCTCTTTATTAAAACTCATTTATTTGCTCCTGTAATAATATTTTAAAAACTGTCTACTCTAGACAAGTTAGCGTGTTAGCTGCTTATGGGATGCAGAAATAGAGGGGACAATGAACTCTCTCTTGCACACAAACAGCACCAAATCACAGAGCTGTCAGATATTTATAGTAAATTGCTTATTTAGTCAGTACCTAAGTCCTGTTGTTGCCGCTCTGGTGATGGGTCACTTTCAGACGCCTCCAGTCCTGCCTGCCACTTTCAGTCTGTGTGCTATGCGGCAGGTTGTCTCACCTTCCTGGATGCTTTCTTTGTCTTTGCAGATAGAGAGTGTTTTAATCACTGCATGCAGTCTTCACTGCTTAAAGTCTTTGATTCTAAGAAAGACGGTGAAAATTTGTATACGTTTGGCACAAATATGACAGGAGGGGAAACTGGGGGAGTTTTTGTGGAGGATTCTGTGTCTGAA
Organism: Arvicanthis niloticus; assembly: GCF_011762505.2. Classification (NCBI taxonomy): domain Eukaryota; kingdom Metazoa; phylum Chordata; class Mammalia; order Rodentia; family Muridae; genus Arvicanthis; species Arvicanthis niloticus. The sequence continues at coordinate 70,214,232 of NC_047671.1, read as the reverse complement.
CTGGGAATGGGGTGAACAGGAGCTGATGAGAACAAAGCTGAACTCAGTAGGAAAAGCAAATGCAAAATCACATGCCACGGGCTGGAAGAATGGTTCAGCCTGAAAAGTCGCTACCTGGTGAGCCTGAGGACCTGAATTCAGATTCCCGGAACTCACATAAGCATCTGGATAAGGCAGTGCATCCGGTAACTCCAGTGCTGGGAATCAGGAGGGCTGGAAAGGTGGATCTGTGAAGTGCATTGGCCAGCTGTCCTAGCTGAATCAAAGTAAAATGGTGGAGAACAATTGAGGAATAACACCAAAGCCAACCTCTGGCCTCCAAATGTATATGCACATACACTACACACACACACACACACACACACACACTGTGTACCCCCCCAAATTAAATTAAATGAGTATGGAATAGCAAAGGGGGGGGTCTGCTTAGCCAGAGTGCTGTTTGTTGTTTACTAGGGAAGATTTAAACACAAAGTGGAAAGTACATCCTGAACTTGGGTCATGAGCATATGACCCCGTTGCATACACATTTATACATAAGGGATCACCATTGCCTTGAATTCAGTGAGGGGGATCCTAGGACACTTTTGGGCTAAGAACTGGTTAAAATGATGTTTTGGAGTCAAAGTGTGGAGTAGAGACAGAAGGAAAGGCCATCCAGAGACTGCCCCATCTGGGGATCCATCCCACATGCAAACACCAAACCTTGACACTATTGTGGATGCCAAAAAGTGCTTGCTGACAGGAGCCTGATACAGCTGTCTACTGAGAGGCTCTGCCAGAGCCTGACAAATACAGAGGCAGATGCTTGCAGCCAACCATTGGACTGAGTACAAGGTCCCCAGTGAAGGAGGTGAAGGGGTTTGCAACACATAGGAAGAACAATACCAACCAACCAGACACCCCAGAGCTCCCAGGAACTAAACCAGACTGGCTTCAAGGTCCCTGGGAAAGCAGAGAATGAGCTTACATTTCTGACTCTGCTCCTTCTACTTGAGCTCTGAGAGTACAGGTGAGTAACAACTTGTCCAGGTTATGCACTGCTGGGATTAAACTCATGGCTACATGCATATAAGGCAAGTGCTGTATCAACTAAGCTACATCCTCAACTGTTCTCAACAATTTACAAATGATTTGTTAGATGATTTATATGATTTTCCATTTTAAAGTCTCCTATTCTTTTTTCCTCTTTACATGAACAGAGACTATAAACCTGTTTTATGGTGTAGGTAAAAATATACTAATTCTTTAGAGTACTAGTGTATATATATCACTGTAATTCTACATTTAAACACAGAATTGGAGATGGTAATTTATCTTCTTTCATGGTCTGGCCCTAATATCTTTTCCTCTCTTAACCAGGTTTAGGTCAATAATGTTTTGGTTGTTTGAACCACCAATCACAATCTCACACAACTAGAAAGTCTTTCTCCTTTGATTTGATTAAACTCACTATTTACGCTGATTTTCACCTTTTTTTTGCCGACAGAAAATACTTGCTTTACAAAAGCTATTCATGCTAGCCTGATTCTGGATTTCGGTTCACATAAACAGATAAGGTTGCCATCTCTATAGTAATACCAACCCTAGGGAAGGCTTGCTTCAGAAAGAAATAGTGAATGCCACTTTTTATGTTAAATTACTACTTAAATGTCTTCCACACTCATTAGATACGGTATAAAATCTAGAACAGTTTTTAGATATTCAGCAGTGATTGTAAGCAGTGTAGCATTTTTAATAATCCTTGTACATCTTTAAAAGTCTCACTGAAAGATCTACAGTGAGATGATTTCAGAAGAACTGAGATAGAAGCATTTTGAAGACCAATGCATCATCCTTGAGGAGGTAAGTAGGTCCTGAGAGATGAAGAATTACTTTAAGTCATGTGTGTGTGTGTGTGTGTGTGTGTGTGTGTGTGTGTATGCATGTGTGTGTGTGTTGAGGAATACCCATTTCAGAAATGTGCAGGAGGTGAAACTGGCTTAGTGAAAAAGTGAAGAGAGAGAAATAAGAAGGTTGGGAAATGTACCAAGTGTTTTGGTGTCCAATGTGTCATTTGAGGAACAGATGGCAATGTAATTTCTTCTACTTTAAGCCTGGCTTCAGTATCTGCATGGCCTCCAAGGATAGAAATACTGGGTAGGCTGATGGACATAGAAATCTGAATCTCTGGGGAGCTGTCTGGATTAAATGAATGGAGATGTTATAGCCCTGGGGTTCATTGAGATCAAGCATGAAGCATAGTCTTCAGCAAGAATGGAGGAATGGAAGAGGAAGAGAGTAGGGCTGTGGCCAGAGGAAGAGGAATGAAGAAGGGCAAGAGAAAGTATGATCAGAAAGGAAGAATGAAATAAATAAGGTCATGGTATATTTGGTAGAAAGAAATCAGGAAGTGGAAAAGAGTCAATTTCCCATGGCTGGGGAAAGAACATTTGAGTATTTAATAAAACGACTTAGGAATTTGTTCCTTGGCTCAAACTTAGTGAATTCTGAAGATACTCTTCTATAATATTTAAAAATGTGAGCAGGATTTCATAAGTTATCACTGAAATGTACAAAGAACTCTAACATAGATACTCATGGGAGAACCATTTATTAAAAGATAAGACTGGCAAGATGACTATGCAGATCGAAGTACTTGCCACCAAGCCTGACAACCTCAGCTCCATCTCCGGTATCCACATAGTGGATGGAATAAGCCAACTTCCACAGTTTTTCTCTGACTTCTTCGTGCCTGTCATGGTGTGTGCTGACATATACATACACAAACTCCTACAAATAAGTAAATACAAGATAAAGATGAATATTCCTCCATTGCTAGCGGGATTGCAAGCTGGTGCAACCCCTTTGGAAATGAGTCTGGTGGTTTCTCAGAAAACTGAAAATAGTTCTACCTGAGGACCCAGCTATACAACTCCTGGGCATATACCCAAAATATACCTAACAATGTCACAAGGGCACATGCTCCAGTATGTTTATAGGAGCCTTGTTTGTAATAGCTAGAAGCTGGAAAAAACCCAGATGTCCCTCAACAGAGGAATGGATACAAAAACATGGTACATTTACACAATGGTCTGTTTTTGCTTTCTCTGGAGTGGATAGAAGTAGACGCCTAAGAATTGCAGCAGTGGGCAATGTAGCCATGGCACAGGTGAGCAGGAAAAGGATGTAGCTTCCCCTGGTATAAAGCCCAGCTTGTGTTGAATTTCAAAGTGGCATCCATGAGCATGATGAGGTAGTTTTCCCATCTTTCTGGGCAAGAGGTCAAGGGTTAACTGCTCAAGAAGAGAGAATTTGAACTTGGGCGCTAATTGTTCAAGCTAGATTTAAAATTAAGATGGGGGAAGATGGGCAAGTGTGAAATGGCGCATGAAGTTGAAGAACTATGCTGTGGGTGAACAGTAGGAGAAAGCACAAACAAGGTGCGGTCAGAGGCCAGAATCCCTAAGTTTCAGAATTGCTAAACAGGAAGCGATTCCATGTGAGAATCATGTAGGAGACTGAAGTGGAGCAGAGAGTCCCTGGTCACAGTGAGTTCTGCTCAAGAATGCAGATCTTCAGTCACGCAGACATAGACTTTTCTCCAAGGGGCTCTAAATTCACTTTCCTGTCATTGGTAATCACCTTACTCAAATTGTAATTGCCAGTCTTAATGTCTTTTTTTCTTTTTATCTAACTCAGAGGTCTTAGAAAGGTCAAAAGCAAAACATGAATTTGCTCCCATAATTTATTCTAGAAAAATCTCAAAGGGTATATACAATGCCAGTTTTGTATATGTGTTCCAGGGTGAGAGAAAGTAAACCTGAGAGCGGACCCAGGATGAGGCTCTCAGTGGAGGGCTGGCTAGAGAGGTCATAACAAAGCTGTCCAGTATGGCTCTCCTGGGACTGGTCAAAAAATGGTCACGGGAACACAAATTAAAATGTATATATTTTCACAGAAAACCTTACATTTATCTGATTCGGTAATGAATTCAGGGTAATTTCTTTTCTTTTTCTTTCTTTCCACATTCTAATTTCCTATAATGAGTTTTGTTACATATGTAATAAAAATGATTGTATTTCAAATAAATAGAAAAATTGAATGGACATAGCTGTGCTAGTCCCTTATTTTAATTTTTGTTATTAACTCAATTTATTTATTGTGAGAGGTTTAAAAGATGCAGGTTGATAGAAGTAGTCAACACCTATTTGTCGCCCTGAAGTGCCTCCCTAGGAAGGTGTGTGCAATGCTTAGGGTATGACTGCAGTGAATCTTTCAAAGGTGCCTGTGTTAGAAGGTTGGTCTACAGTAAGGCAATGCTGGGTGATTGTGGGACCACTAAAAGGAGAGTCTACTGTAAATAAATCAGCCATTGGTTGCATGGGCCTTGGAAGACATTCTCCCTGGTCTTGTGTAGCAGTTAGCTCTGACTAGAATGAAAACAGTCACCGTCTGTGCTTACAGGGCTTCTCTGCTTTTTTCTTTTTTTTTTATAGGAACTTAGATGTGAGGGTGCTGGTATCATGTTCTTTGGACATGCTAGCCATCAAAATTATAAGGCAAATAAACATTTTTTTATAAAGCAATCAGCCTGATTTATTATGGGATGGCAATGCAAGTTGAGTGAAGACAAATGAGTGACACTTGAGACACATCCTTCCACATATTTTAATTTTACTTTACAAAAATAGCTTGATTTTCGAGACAGGATTTTGCTGTATAACTGCTCTGCCTGTCTTAGACTTTGCTTTGTAGACCAGGCTGGCCTCAAACTCACAGAGATCTGCCTAGCTCTGCCACTTGAGTGTTGGGATTAAGGGCATGTACACACCACTAGGGCTGGTAAGAATGTCTTCCCACTAATACATGTTGTTTGAAAACATTTTTATGCACTTTAAAAAACTTTGCATGTCATTCAATAGTCTTGCTTCATATTGTGTTATATTTTGCCTTACTTTATTTTTGAGATACTCTCATCTGCAAACAAGACTGGTCTTAAATTTAGTATGTATCCCAGCATGGCCTGAGACTCTCGGGCAAGTCCCCTAATTCAACCTCAAGATTATTACAGTTAAAGCTAAGAGCCACCATTCCTGGTTCTACATAATTTTCAAAGGTAAACAGTGTCTTTAATACATTAAATATTTAATACATTAAAACTTGAGAAAAATTATTTTAGAGACATATCATTTAGTTTGCATCTTATCAGATGGCACACTCATGGAAGACAGTGATGTTCATACACCACAGTGGCCTTCGAGAACATTCATGATGTTTTTTAGCATAGACTCTTGGAAGTGAAATTGATGAATCTGAGGGTTTGACTCAGTAACACTAAAAACCATTTCTATCAAATTCATGTTTAAAAAGTGCCATTTTAAGGAGAAATACTATTTATATGATCCCAGTGTTGGGACTTCAGTTTTTATTAGAAAACTGAATATCTGAATATTCTCATGATGCTTGGATGCCATTCTGTTCATTCTGCTGGCTTGTTCTGCTAAGGGAATCTCTGTGTGCTCTCACCTGCTGCCTACCATACATCTTTCCTAATTTGTCTTTTACCTTGTTTATGTTTTGGTAAATGTGATGGTTTGTATATACTTGTCCTAGGAAGTGGCACTATTTGGAGGTGTGGCCTTGTTGGAGAAAATGTGTCACTGTGCTCATGGGCTTTAATGCCTTCATCCTAGCTGCCTGGCAGTCAGTCTTTTTCTGTCTGCCTTTGGATGAAGATGTAGAACTCCCAGTTCCTCCTGCACCATGTCTGCTTGGATGCTGCCATGCTCCTGCCTTGATGATAATGGACTGAACCTCTGAACCTGTAAACCAGTTCCAAATATATGTCATCCTCTAGTAAAAACCTAAGACTGTAACTAAACAGCAAAACAATAGCAGACATAGCTGATGTTCAAGGAGCAATGACAGAACACCTGTATCATGCTAGACCAGTCATGCATCTGTCATCTAGCCCTCCCACACTGAGTGACAAAAGGCAACTTCTGATGACAAAGGCTGAGGCTCACAGAAGGGAATGTGCAGACAACTGCATGGTTGGGCAGTGGTGATGCCAACCTCCCCACTTCTGTGCCTATATCACATCATTCTGCCTTCCTTCACAACCTTGGCTACTTTTACAGACAACAGGGTTGAATCTTTATGCAACATTATAGAACAGTATCAGTTTTGCATTCTAAGAGTATATTTTAAGAAACACATATAATCCCATAATTAAATATGAAGAATTCAGATGGGACATATTTTAATACTTACTGAGAGGGAAGTGATAGTAACATTTAATTTAAGTACAATTGTCTTGAAAATTAAAACATGTCTTTTCCGTGATAAATAGATGTACAATATTTATTTGCAGAAAGTATAGTTCTGCTGGGTAATAAGTCATAGTGATTGCATTGGATATATCATTTCCTTTTTTGCATTTAGGGATAAATCTATCTACCCATCCAACCATCCAACCACTCATCCATCCATTCATTCAAACTTTAAAGATACACTGTCTGAAAGTCTGCTTTGTGTTGGTCCTTAGCTGAGTACCACAAAACCAAAACAAAACAGAACAAAATAAGCCCTCCTCATGGCAGAGAAACAGACAACTCTAGAGTGATGGTTGTCTTATCGATATGGTAAGATACATAAGATGCCAGGGACTACAGGGAAGGAGGGCCAGCATCACTGTGGTTGTGGGGAGAAATGTCTCAAAGACTCTAGCATCTAAAGGCAGATAGATGCTTACAGAGTGCTCACTGGTCCCTGTACAGCATGGGCTAGCCACCACTCTCTTCTAACTCAGCTGAGGGTATTGTGTAGTTTTTATGATCATCTTTCTTCTGGTCCTTTTCTATATTTTGGAAACAACATTTTGTAAATAACCATCCATCTCACCAGAATGTGACCACTGTTTCTTCCTCTGTGGGTAGATACCAGCCAACATGGGACAGATGAAGCCCAGCCTGGCAGTAACAGAACTCAGAGAGAAGACTGTTATGTATGAGTGTTTGTGTGTGTAGGAGTGGTGTTTCCCTTGGGAACTGGGAGGCAAAGTCACTGTTGGGGAATTTCCATACAGGATTCTGGCAGGAGGTGGCAGGTGTTAGGTAGTGCCATCTTTGTCAGACTTCCACCAATTCTTAATGCTGTGGACTAGACATGGGGAGGTATAATTGGTTATATAGTCATCAGAGTATTTGAACTTCCAAAATGGATTTTTCCCGACACCCATTCCTTAGATGAGAAAGTTGAGTTTTCAGTAAGTTTTGGATTTTCTCTCATTCATTCATTCATTCATTCATTCAATGTTGAAGGTATGTAATGTTCCAGACATAGTCCTGGGTACAAAGAAGGAAGAAAGCCAACAAAACACTATCCCTTGTGGTACCATATTTGAACACAAGTCAGCCTGACTCTAAATATAGTGCTCTTTTCACAGTCTCGAGATGCCTGACTATTAGATAAAAATCTCACTCAGCGAAAGCACTTCCTGCAAGACCCAGTGAGCTACAGCTTCCTGGAAACACACAGTCCCTGGGCTGCCCAGTCATCTTTCCATCTGGATGCATGCTCTCAGTGAAGCATGCTGGGATCTTTACACATTCTGTACTCTGTATCTTGGTTGATCCTCATCAGGACTGGTCACCAAAACCAGTGCTAATGTTTGCCACTCAACTGTTGAGCCTGCTTTAAAAAATACAGGAGACAAGATATCAGCTGCCTACAAGCTCCCCCATCTGTTCAAAAGGAAAAACTTCACAGACCTCATGGATGCTTGGCAGTTTAGTTCAAGTTTGTATTTTAAAAGGACATTAAAAAAAAAAGAACTTTTTAATGTCATTTTCCAAACAGAAGCATCTATTTCACTTTAAAGACTACTCTTCTTGGAGTGATAGAAAATTGTGGGTATGCATGCAGATAGGAGGGGTTACTGGATTGTTCAGCTGGTAGGTGTGTACCAAGCTCAGGACCCCAAATTCACATAAAAATCTAGGCTTGGTGATACCTAATTGTAATTCCAACACTTGGGAGTTGGAGACTGGCAGAACCTTGGGCTTACTGGCTAGCCAGGCTAGCCTAATTGGTCAGGCCTGGTCTGAGTGAGGCATTCTGTCTTAGAAAACAAGGTGGATGGCTCCTGGGGAAATGACAATGTGGTTGTCATCTGGTTTCCACATGCCTGGGTGTGCATGGCTTCCCCACACCTACACACACACCCTCCAAAAGAGCACAGTGCGGACTTGAATGTGAAACTTCAGAGAACTTATGTAGCTATGCGTTCCTCAATTTTTTCTTCTACAGTGGGGATGAATGGAATAACTCTTACTTATTTTCTCAGGTACCGTGCTTGGCACAGCACCTGGCATGTTGTAAGCAAATGGAGACATCATCCTAATCAGTACTTCTCTTATTAACCACTCCCCTCTAAGGGAAAGGGGTGTGACCGCGCAACGCAAAGACCTGTAGCAGGACCGACATACTTCTGCTTTGGAAAGAAGAGCACATTATACAAATGTAGAAACCATAAATTCATTAAGCATAAGAAAATGGAATCAGAACTGAGATCATGATGGAATCAATACAAGCTTCATGTTTCCTAAAGTAATGTATATATATCAAGACGGGAGACTAAATCTGAAACTACGTTATTTATTTTATTCCACTGCTTACTTTTAAATTATCCCAAAGGTCAGTGAAGTAATTTACGGATGTATTCATAGGTCCTTTTGTTCTTGTGAGTTTCAGTAAGTGGTCTTAAAAGGTTATGGTTACAAAGCATGCACACTCATGTTCTACCACCCGTTGGATGCTGGACATGCATTCATATTCTACTATCCATTGGATGGTGGGGGACCCATGCATCGGATACTGGGGCCCCCCATAAAGTCAAGCTACCTCTGTTTGAGTGTATTTATCCCTGACCCAGACAAGGGTGTAGGAGAGTTGGGATAGGCACTTGGTAAAAGAAAATTAGGGATTCATGGAAGAGTAAAAAAAAAAAAAAGGAGAGAAGGTGTATTTTCCCATCTTCAGAAGCAAATGACATCATTTTAGACTTCAAATTTAGTGTTTCCATTGAGTGCGCATTGCTTCGTTGTGTTTCATTTTCCTCAGTCCATTTGCACTCAGTGAAAAAAATCAAATGTGTGCCCAGGTATCAGTCATGATAACTCATGCTCTCACGGCAGACTTTGCTGGGTGGGAGACTGGCTAGCGAACAACAAGGTACGAATCCACAGTCCATAGATCTACCAGCGTGGGCTGGGGAGGACTAAGCCTGTGGCTCCCCAGTGTCCAGCAGCCTTGTCTGTTTACTGTGTGCATCAAACAAATCCCTCCATGTTCCTTGTGTGCAGCACTGTGGAGAAGGATGAGAACTCTGTGGTTTGGAAGGAGAAGCATTGAGCTGTGCTTTTTCAGAGCTATGCTAACTTAAGTGGGCAGAAAGCTTGCTGTGTTCCAGAGCGAAGAGGTAGAGAGTTCAGTAAACACTGAGGAAGATTGGACAAGATATACAAATACACAGGGTGGAGGGAGCCAGGACTGCTTAATGGTCCTAAGCAAAGCTAGGTTAGGCAGTCAGGAGCTTTGGAAGACACAATAAGGCACTTCATTCCTTGCCAATGTTTAAATAGTAACCTTTTTTTTTTTTTATTACATGAAGCTATCCAAAGTAAACATCTTTTAGGGAAGATATTAACACAGTTTCTAACTTAATAAAAGAAACCACCCATTCTCAGTGAGGAGCCCTGGACCATATATTAGCTGTGTTTAAATAATTTTAGCTGACTGCAACCAGATCTCAAATCTCAACTGAGTGCTGGCCAGTTGAGGGTCATGGCCTCATGGGCTGCCCAGCTCATAGTGTCCTTCAGAGAAATACTCCCTTGAGGTTGTGGTTTCTACTTGCAAGAGTTGTCTAACCAGTGCTATCATTTTATAACTACATGAAAATTTGTGTGTGGAAACCTGAGTGAGCGACTGCACACTATTGGTTTACCCGGGGTCATGGTCTGTGCTTTTTATAGAGCGGCACTCCTGGGCAGCAGGCCATGTGGCTTAGTTCAACACTACTCTGATGCTGGCCTATAGCATGAACTTTGGTATCACCTGTGTTCAAGGGCTGGGTCTGTCACTCATTAGCTGTATGAGAAATATACTTAACATCCTTAAGCCGCAGATTGCAAATCATAGATATGTGGATAACAATATAGTCTATTTCACTGTGTTGCTGTGAAGGCTTAATCAGTAATTATTGTCAAGGAGAGCTTACTACATATTTATTGTCCTTTGTATTCCTCCAACAATAAAAAACACTGCAGATTCAACAGTAGGGAAGATCATATTTGTGACTATATATATTTATGCATATATATAATACGTACATACACATTTATATCAACACACACACACATATATATATATATATACATACTATCAAATTCTGAATAAATCATAAAAATTAGTCGTATAAACAATTGTTAGGCCCTGTAAAGGATCTGGAAGGAAACACCCCACAGTAGGATGAGTGATAAATATTGAAGGGGGAAAAATCCCTGGAATAACAACAAAAAGGAGATGAGACTTTCATTTTGAACAGAATAGGCACTCATAGGACACACCTTAGTGAGAATTCCTAACCCTGTAGGAGTTGGTAAAAATAATGTACTCATAATGCTGTTTTAATATTCACAGCTGCTTGTGTTTGCTTTCTAAAGTCTCATTTTATTTCTATTTCCTTCCTTTCTCCTTTCCCCTTCCCCCTTCTTCTCTTCTTTTCTGACAAGTTCTTTAGCCCGGGCTAGCCTTGAACTCTTCTTGTATCCCAAGATGACCTTGAATTGATCCTTCTGCTCCCACCTCCAGACTATTGGAATTATAAACAAGTATAAAGCAGCATAAAGGAGAATACCCAGTATTTATGTATTGCTGGAGATTAAACTCAAGGCCTTGTGCATGCAGAGTAAGCACTCTTCCAGCTGAGCTACTTACTCCCCGAGCTCACTTTCAGGTATTTCCAAATGACAGACCCTACTGATCTCTGAGCACAAGAAGGCTTAGTTAGGAAAGTTTGCTTATAATTTTTAATAATTTGGGGAAGTAAGTTCAAAAGGTGGAACATCTTTTCAAGGAGAAGTATAATTCTTGTGGCAGCTATTATAAGAAAAATCAAGAAAATTACTGCAATTGGTAAGACCCTTTTATCTTCCTAAAAATATGTCTGCTGAATCCTTGTACAAAGTGAGATACAGCACAGGTGAGCAGAGGTCTTTAAAAACATGATGTTGTTATTTAACTCCAGAGCAGAAATAGGCATTCATAGTTGCAAAAGCAGAAATCTAGCTGTTTGGGTATCTTTAATTTTTCATCTCCTTTGCCTTAAATTCTTCTAGAATGAGCAAGGGTGTTAATAATGCATTTGGCAACTCTCAATTCCACAAAGTGCTTGAAGAAATTCTGGTTCTGGCTTCCAACCTCTCTTTGGGCATGCCACATTGTGTGCACATGTGCAATTGGGTTTCTTACAAATTAACTACATATCCACCTGTCCTGGCAAAATCATCTCAGCTGTCTTGACAGTTTCCCAGTTGCCTTAGTGAGGTTGAAAAGGGTCCCCCAGTTGCTATGGACTCAGCTTATGAAGAAAAGTTGGCTATCCAGAGGCACACAAATTATTTTGGCATTTCAGGTTGTTCTTGTGCTGATCATGGATGTTCACTGGTGATATGAAAATCGGAAATTCATTATTCCTCTCTAATAAGCATCAGAGGCCTGCAGAGGCCGACTGCATTCTGGAAACAGACGTAACTCCTTAGTGTTCCAATGGTGGATTTCTTGGGTGAGCCTGAGGACATCTCTTTTCAGTTTTAGGAATGGTTGAGAAAACACCACAAATACACTTTGTGGAGGATGAGTCATCAGAACAGTGGACATGAAATATTAAAGACTTCATTCCCCTTCTTCATGAAATTCTTTAAGTCCTTAGACTCAATGTGAAAGAGACATTGTCACAGTGAGGAGGCATAAAGTGAGCATTAAAAGCCTTCCTTAGGCGTGAACTCCTCAGGACCAGCCACAGTGAACAGCCCCAATACAGCATTCTGAGAGCTTATTACTCACCATGCAAAAAGTTCTCCATTTGACTTTGTGCGTGTGTGTGATGTTAAGCAACTCTTTCTTTCATTGGACAGTATGTGGTTAATCATCTCTCTGTCCAGACTGATTGGGATTGACTTTATCATTGTCTACTCTGTTCTATTCAATTCAGTTCAAATTACACCATGTTTTAAGGCATGCAATTGTTGTATGTGTTTAGCAAATTTTTAATGTAAGAAATTGTCAATGAACATGCCTTTGTGTTTTTGATTCTCACAGTACCCTTTGTAGACTAAATTCTTGAACTCAGGATTATTTGGTCAAATGGTATGCATGTTTAAATTTTTTGTTGTTATTACAAAATGACCACATAAAAAGGTTATACACATTAACACTTCCTCCAAAATGGTATGAATGTTTGCTGTTCTAGCCACATCCTCTGGCCTTTAGCACTGTCATGCTTTGAAATTCTGGCCGTTGTTATGATGTTTATTGGCTTTAAAAATTATCATTCAAGCATATTCATTTGTGATTGCCAATCAGTTGTAATTTCTTTCTGTAAACTGTCCATTTTCCACATGTCTCCTCTTTTATTTATAGTGGTTTTGTTACATAATAGTGAAGATAGATATTGGTATATCTGATTATAATAGTTTTAATTCCATTAGCTGTAAAATGAACTACTATCTTCCTTTTATGATTTTAAATTTTGTTTTGAGACAGGATCCCTCTAGTTTAAGCTGACATCAAAGTAAGTAACCAAGAATGACCTTCAATCTCTCTCTCTCTGTCTGTCTGTCTCTGGCTCTCGCTCTCTCTCTCTCTCCTTCTCCTCTCCCTCTTTCTGGTATCTGTGTATTGTATTCACACAGGTGTGCATATGTGTTTACCCATGCTTGGAAGGCAATCACTTTCTGATAGGGAGTCCTACTTTCTCAGTCTGAACTTTATTCACTGAACCTGCAGTTAGCCTAGGGGCTTCCTAGCTCCAATAATCCTGTGTCTACCTCCACAGTATCAGAGGCAAGTGCATGCCCATATCTTGGATTTACATGGAGTCTAGGGATTGGAACTCAGCTTCTTATGCTTGCTCAGCCCGCCTTCTCACCCATGGACCCATCTCTTCAGACCTTATAATCTAATACGTTACAAGCTTTATCTTTTGCTTTAGAATTGAGTCTGGCCATTCCTTGTGTGATGCTGAGGTACACTTGTACCCTTGCTGGTTTGGCCTCTAGTATTAATCTAGGATCATGTCTCCCTCCCCTTCTTCATATGCACATCTTCTCCATATTTGTTCAAGTTTCAGCTCAACTCTGCTCTACACACCCTCTATCTTTATTGGAGTTCACACATCTTTATATTTTTGGTTTTCTGAAGTGACCTTTGGTTGTAAATATGCCCCTTTTCAAGATTAAAATAAAGTCATCCACAAAATAGTTTTCTCAAAAGCATGCAAGGTGAGCTCTTTTCTGGGCTCTGGGCATTCAGTAACGACTAAGATAGAATATCCCAATTCCTGTAGAGCTTATGTGAGGAGAGAAGGAAGGGACATTGGCAAATCAATAGATAATATAATAGTATCAGAGCGGCAGAGTGGTGGGAGTAGGGTGTGAGGATAGATAAGCTATAAGCTATTTGGGGAAGATTCTCAGCTCAGCCTCAAATTCCTTAGGCCCTAGCTTTTCATAGTCACTTTCCTTCTTAGTAGCTTGACCTTAAGTAGCTCAGTGTCTGAAGTAGAATTTGCCATCTTTCCATTAAGCTCAGTTCCCCCGGTATCTGTCATTTTCACTGGCCTTGCCATCATGCTGCTCAGTTGCTTCATGGGAAACAATTTGCTTCCACCCTTTCCTTCCCTCCTGGGAGGTTCTCTGAAGTTGTATGATGGCTCCATGTTGTGTGCTTGAAGTCTCCCACAATGATTCTTTATATCTGCATGTGTGTACATGTTCCTGCGTGTGCAGGTGCACATTGGGGCCAGAAGTCAACCTCAGGTGGCCGCTCTTCAGGAGTCATTCTTCTTGTGTTGTGAGACAGGGCCTCTCACTGGGACCTGGAGCTTGCTACTTAGTCAAGGCTTGATGGACAACAAACCTGGGGATCCCCCTGTCTCCACTTTTCCTTGCTGAGATTACATGTGTGCATCTCCTCACCTGCCCTTTTACATATGTGTTGGACTCACACACAGGTCCTCATGGTTTGGACAGCAAGCACTTCACTGATTGAGCAACAACAAAAAATTGTCCATAATTTGTCTTTCAGTATTTTAATCCTAATATTCTTGATTTTCTAATTAAAAGCCTTTAGCTGCTAGTGAGAAGTAAATTTGCTTATATGATGGATCGATTAACAGTGCCATCTCAGAATCAAAATCTCAGCGCTCTGGACTAGGTTCAGTTCGAAAGCCTTTTTTTTTTTTTTTTTTTTTTTTTTTTTTTCCAAATGAAGAGTTGCTATTTGTCAGACCTTACTATGAACACAAGAGCTATAGATGCATACAATCTTCACGATAACACTTTTAAACTGTTGCTTTACAAACAAGAAAACCGAGGCATGCAGATGTTGTCTAATGTAGCAGAGGTAGCAACATGAACACAGCCCAGTCTTCAAATGAGGAGGATCTAGAGCTTGACTTTAATCCACAGCCACATGTCTTACTTTGTAATGTGTCAGACTCCATCCCCACTTGTGTGTGGTGGAGTGCTATTCCTGCTGTCAGGACCTCTGTCCCTGTCTCTCTCTCTCTGTATGTCTACATACACAAAGCCCAGTTCACACAGCCTCCTGTCCCTTTCTGAGAACAGTCTTGTGAGCAGCAGTGCCTCACTTCCACACTGCTAGAGCAGCTTCAGGGAAACTCACATACCCCAACAGAGCAGCTCATGGGAGTTCCTGCCTGCCTTGCTTCTGCAAGTTGACTGAAAGTACTTTAAAGTATATGCAGCAGCTTCCACTGAAGAACTAGGAAAGATTTAGCTCCTATGAAATATATTTACTGTTGATGGCAAAGTCCACCCTAAGACTCTCAGTGGAATAAAGCCTGCATTTAGATGCTGGCAATGACTATAATATATTTTAGTTTTAAGCTTGTTAAATAAAAATTAAAAACAAAGGCAGAGAGATTCACTTGACAAGCTCTTCCTAAGCATATACTACGTATATGGCTCTGTTGAATATCAGCTCTAATACTTTGATTTAATTGAGAATCTGCATGTCCAAACGCTAAAGGTTTTTTGTCCCTAATTGTTTTTTTAATTTTAATATTTGATTTTTATTGGATATTTTATTTATTTACATTTCAGATGTCATCCCCTTTCCCCATTTCCCCTCCCTAGAAACCCCTATCCCATCTCCCTTCTTCCTTTTTGCGTTTTTAGCATTTTAATTATATGTAAGTATTAAGGTCAATTCTAGGTTGAGTAACTAGCAATACAATAGATGCAAATAGTCAAGGAACAAGCAAGACAGTAAACACAAATAGTCAAAGAACAAGCAAGCCAATAAACAAAGTTCCGTGAACACTCCCATGATCACTGGCTTATAAGGATGACCAAAATATCTGAGCCTACTTCCCTGTCCTAGCCCAAAGTCATTTTCATGTCTGAGGCTTACTTTCTTGTTCTAGCCTAAAGTTTAGTTTCCCACCTGAAATTACTTCTTTGTTCTAGCCTAATATTTGGATTCCTGCCTGAAATTACGTTTTCGTTCTAGCATAATGTCAGAATCCTGCCTGAAGCCACTTCCTTGTTTTTGGCCAATGATATATTTCTGCCAAGCAACCCATTTCCTTGTCCTTGGCCCATGTCAAAGTCTTGCCATGTAGTCCTCAGAGCTCTACACCTCTCCCCCTTTTATATTTCATAAACAAAACTGAACCTGTTTTACGTCATTTTGCCAAGAATGTCTTCCTTACCCATCGTGGAATATGCATTATCAAAAGCAATGTACTTCTGTCTTAGGTTGGTAAGGCTTTGTGCAGAATCTTACCTGTCCTTAGCTTGCCAACCTGTTAATTTAATAACTCTGTCTGAGGGTCCATTTTTAGGTTCAAGCCATGTACTTTGGCTGCCAACATGTTGATGTTGTTAAAGACAAGCTTTAAAACAATGGGCAGTAATAAAAGTATTCCCAGGACAAAAAGGGCTAGCGTGATCACGCTATATATGCCATTCTTGATGCTTGACCAAAATAGAAATACTGACCTCAGGCCATGTGTAATTTTATCAACAGTATCTGCCGAATCAATGCTCAGCAGAGTAGCATTCTTTAAATTTATAACTTCACTATGCAAAGTTAAAACATTCAGAGAGGTGTTAGAATTATGCTAAATATACTGTAAATGTCTTTAAACTTTTTCCTAATTATAATGACTACTACTGTAAGTTTTAGAACTATCACGAATTCAATGGTATTTGGCATGACACTTGAGATGGCTCCTTACTCTTAAACTGTGAACCTCCTTCCAATAATTTAAATAGGATAAAGAGCATTGTTCCATATTCGTTGTTCCAAATGCCTATCTAAATCTGCTTGTAATGACCATCTTGCCAAAAGCAATCTGTAGTTTCAATGCAATCCCCATCAAAATTCCAACTCAATTCTTCACAGAGTTAGAAAAAGCAATTCTCAAATTCATTTGGAATAACAAAAAACCCAGAATAGCAAAAACTACTTTCAACAATAAAAGGTCTTCTGGGGGAATCACCATCCCTGACTTTAAGCTGTATTACAGAGCAATAGTGATAAAACCTACATGGTATTGGTACAGAGATAGGCAAGAAGATCAATAAAGTAGAATTGAAGACCCAGAAATGAATTCACATACCGATGGTCACTTGATCTTTGACAAAGGAGCTTAAACAGTTCAGTGGAAAAAAGACAGTATTTTCAACAAACAGTGCTGGTTCAACTGGAGGCCAGCATGTAGAAGAATGAAAATTGATCCATTCTTATCTCCTTGTACAAAACTCAAGTCTAAGTAGATGAAGGACCTCCACATAAAATCAGATACACTGAAACTAATAGAAGAGAAAGTGGGGAAAAGCCTCGAACACATGGGCACAAGGGAAAGTTCCTGAACAGGACATCAATGGCTTATGCCCTAAGATCAAGAATTGACAAATGGGACCTCATAAAATTGCAAAGCTTCTGTAAGGCTAAGAACACTGTCAATAGGACAAAATGGCAACCAACAGACTGGGAAAAGATCTTTACCAATCCTACATCTGATAGAGGGCTAATATCCAAAATGTACAAAGAACTAAAGAAATTAGACTCCAGACAATCAAATAACCCTTTTAAAAATGGGGTAAAGAGCTCAACAAAGAATCTCAACTGAGGAAACTCGAATGGCCAAGAAGCACCTAAAGAAATGTTCAACATCCTTAGTCATCAGGGAAATGCAAATCAAAACAAGCCTGAGATTCCACCTCACACCAGTCAGAATGGCTTAGATAAAAATCTCAGATGACAGAAGATGCTGGAGAGGGTGTAGAAAAAGAGGAACACTCCTTCATTGTTGATAGGATTGTAAGCTGGTACAACCATTCTGGAAATAAATCAGGCAGTTGCTCAGAAAATTGGACATAGTATTACCTGAAGATCCAGCTATACCATTCCTTGACATGTACCCAAAAGATGCTCCAACATATAACAAGAACATATGCTTTACTATATTCAGAGCAGCCTTATTTATAATAGCCAGAACCTGGAAAGAATCCAGATGTCCTTCAACAGAGGAATAGATATAGAAAATGTGGTACATTTACATAATGGAGTCACTCACTCAGCTATTCAAAACAATGAATTCATGAAATTCTTAGGCAAATGGATGGAACTAAAAAATATTATCCTGAGTGAGGTAACCCAATCACAAAGAACAGACAGGGTATGCACTCACTGATAAGTGGATATTAGCCCCAAAACTCACAATACCCATGATATAACTCACAGACCACATGAAGGTTAAGAAGAATAATGACTAAAGTGTGGTCCTTCTTAGAAGGAGTAACAAAATATTCACAGGAACAAATATGGGAGATACTGTGTGGAGCAGAGACTGAAGGAGTGACTGTCTGGAGACTACTCTACCTGGGGATCCATCCCATGTGCAGTCACCAAATGCAAACACTGTTGTGGATGTCAGGAAGTGCATGCTAACCAGAGCCTGACATAGCTGTCTCCTTAGAGGTGCTGGCAGAGCCTGACATATACAGAGGCTCCCAGTTAACCCAATTGGTTTTTGATGGCTCAATAAATATGCCAGCGGACAATGGCTGGGCAAAGAAAGGCAAGGTGTTACCCTTAGGGTTGTACATGTTAGGACACAGGATGAAGGAGTCAGAAAATTTTCAGGATTCAGTAGGAGACAGGAAAGATTAAGAGTGGCAGGAGAAAAAGCCAAGGAACCATATAAGAATTCAAGTAAGTGGCCACTAGCATGATCCAGGCCCTAGAGAGATTTACATACTAATAAGGTACCTGAAGGCCAGAGGGTGGAGCCGATTAAACATTCCTCCCCAGCCCCTCCCTCCTCTTCCTCTCCCTATTTAACTGAGGTCCACCCTGGGTTTAGGGGGTATGCATCCAGATCTATCCACCATCCACCATGTCAATAAACCGGTTTTGGAAACCCAAGGACTTCCTCATGTGTTGGGGCCATGGAGAGGCCTTTAGTTAATGAGCAGCCGAGGCCCAACTTCCAGCTGGAGGAACCCAGAGCGTTCCCAGCCGACTGCCCACAGCATGGAGGGAGGAATCCTGGGATTCCCAGTCATATTTTTACCTACAGTGCCTAGCCAAGGCATTTAAAAATTAAATGGTGTGTGTGTGTGTGTGTGTGTGTGTGTGTGTGTGTGTGTGTGTTCCATTTGAGAATCCAAAGAGTTCCTGGAGGAGCGGCTGGAAGCACAGGACCTTCTGGGAGCACAAAGCTGTGTAGCTAAACACTCCCTGCTACATGGCTTTGTTGTAAGAACCTATGAAGAGTCAAATAAAACTGAATAGTCCAGGTTATATAGCAACAGCAAATAGTCACCACCACCCAGTGTATTCAAGTGAAAGTCTTTTTCAAGGTGATATCAGATAGCCTTTGAAGGTTGCCAGGGTGATATGCCCAAGTTAATTATGCAGTAACTGAACCCTTGAAGCAGCCACTTATTTGAAATGTGGGAGTGACATATCAGAAGGTGAGAAGGTGATGGGGCATAGTCTGGTTGTGAACATCTCTGCCCATGTGGCATTCATTCCTACGGCCAAAGCAACTATGTCTCACTCAGAGTCTGGTAGTCAGGAAATATACTCCCAGCCAAAAGGAAAGAGCTGTTAGTGAATGCTTATCATGACTTCCCCAATAGACAAAGATCTCTACCCCCTGTAGCTTAGTCTAGACCATAAAGGGAACACAGAAAACACGTGGCCCAAGTGGCAATCGTGATAATTGTAGAATGTGTTAGGAGACAGTATGTGTTATTGTTAGTGGCAGCGTGGAGGAAATTGGGTGCGCACTGAAATTCTGCTACTGAATGGGCCCTTGAAGGGGGCAAAGGAAGCTACTTTCCCAAGAAAGGGTTTTTGCCAGAGGGAGCAACTATGCAAAGTCCTAAAGTGGGATCATGTTTGTGTTTAAGAGCATCCAGGAGGTCAGGAGGTTAGGACAGCAGTGGCAGATGGAGATGGCAGAGTCTGGGCTTCCAAGGCTACAGGAGAACCCCTGCCAGGGTTCTGATTTTTTTTTTTGGCAGACCCAGATAGGAAAACAGCATGCTTTCACATTACTGTTACAAGTATCTGTATTGAGAGCAGACTCATGGAAGGCAAAGATGGAGGAAGGGTTAGGTTCAGCAGAGCGACTCCATTGTTCAATGAGACCTGGAGCAGCTCACCCCAGGTGACAGCTAGACATCTTGCCTCGGGATCTGATTCCAGGTTCCTTTTGGTGTGTGAGTTTCACAATGTAGCTTTAGTTTCAAACACAGCAAGATTCTAAAATGAAATTGTGATTCTTCCCACGATCCTTTGACTTCCTCCAATTTCACCTTTGATGTTGTGCTCCTTGGTTGCTAGCTTGGGCTATACTGGCTTGCTTGTGGGCATTTGATTACACTGAACCCTTCCCTCTCTATACATCTCAGCCTCAGTGTCTCTTACTGGAGAGATCTTCCCCCATGGTAGCTTAAGAAGGTCTCTCCTGCTTATTCATATTTCATCATTCTGTATGTGCATGTATGTGAGAAATTGTGTTTGTGTGTGTATGTGTGTGAGTGTGTGTGTGTATGAGTATGTGTCTGTGCCTGGTATATGCACGTGTATATGTGTGTGCATGTATGTGAATGTGTGTATATGTGTGTGTGTGTATGAGTATGTGTCTGTGCTTGGTGTATGCACGTGTATGTGTGTGCATGTATGTGAATGTGTGTATGTGTGTGTGTGTGTGTGTGTGTGTGTAGACCAAAGGTTGCTGTTTCTCAGGCACCATATAAAACTTGCTCGATAGAATATACTGACTGGCCAGCAAGCCCTAAACATCCACTTATTTCTGTCTCTTCCCTCCGCCAGGATTCCAAGCAGTTGGCACCATGTCTGCCTTTTTACATGGGAGGAACGTACATCTGAGGAATCTGAGCTTAGAATATTTTTCTTGAAACTTTTATAAATGCATGGAAATAGTCATGTCTTTGCCTGATGTATCCACTCTGTCTGTGCCACTCCCCTGCTAATAGGCTTCAAGACTATCCTAAGTTTCAGACATCCTATTGGAGGGAGTCTTGGATAAAGGTGACCAGCTGTACTGAGTCAAGGATACAAAAAGTCAGAATAGGAGGCTGAAGGGAAGTTGAAGGAAATTTGAAGTGACACGTTGGAAGAGAAAATAGCCTTATGAATCCCGGGCAGCACAGGGTGGCTGTTAGCATGCTGGGTATTACAAATTCTAGTGTACTGCACAGTTTTTAATGTCTGCTTTCTCCACTAGGGATGATGTGTTATTTCTCCTTTTATCTCTTGTGCCTCTTTGACAAACACATATTGTACCAAATTGTCCTTGCCCCATGTTTTCAAGTTCTCATGCTGAGCTTTCTAATGAGACCCTTAATAAATGTAGAGTCTTATCGTGAATTCTGTAAAGGCTTCACAGAAAAGGAAAACCTTGCATGCATTCCATGATCTTTCGGACATATTGAGATGTTTCTAATCAAGTTGCCATCTGGCTCATACCTCTGATTACATCTGTTGTGTGCCATCAGTTCATGAACTGAGGGCACACAGCACTTGAAGCACAAGGCTACATCTCTGAGAGATGACAGCTCCAGATATGTCTGTCTTTTCTTCAGTTTTAAGACCCAATATGGCCTGACTTGAAAGAATAAGCAGTTAATAAAATTAAAAAAGTAATTATTCAGGAATTAGCTGGTAGACACTAGAGGGTTATAGTCAGCATGGGGAGTTCTTCATCTGGGCAGGAGACTAAGTAAGTGAAATGAAAGAAGCAAACGAAGCACCTTCTAACTTCTCTCCTGTGTCCGGGTGGAGTGTTGGAAAGAGTATCCAGCTCTCAGGAGGGAGACACTGGAAAACTGTGAGGAAGGAAGGCAGTAATAGACAGAAAGCAAGAAGTAAAGGATGCTTTGCAGTTTTTTAATGCTATTGTTGGTTTCCTATGAAAATCCATTAGCTATCTGAGGTCCAGAATAAAATTTAAGATGGAGCTGGTGAGATGTCTCAATGGTTAAGAGTATTACTGCTTTTGCAAAGGTCAACTCCTAGCACATTCATGGCAGCTCCCAACCATATGTCACTCCAGTTCCAGGGGATCCAATGCACTCTTCTGGTCTCTTCAGGCACCAGTAATGCATGGGGTACACAGACAAAAAAGTAGGCAAAACATTCATACACATAAAATTAAAATAATTATTTTAGCATAAAAATCAGTTTCTTTATATTTGTACAGTGTTTGACTCATTACAAAAATTGTACCATTCATGATCTCATCTGAATTCGCCCATCCCGCCACAAGCACATGGTAGGGAGAGTAGTATGATCATTCTCATCTTAGAGACAAGGGAGTGAAGCTTTGTCTTACAGGACATCCTTGCTAAGAGCTATGTAGAAAGGCTACAAACATGAGTCTTTTGATAGCATAATTACTGAGGCCTATCAACCTTTCTCCATGGTTTCCCCCATGATTTCATTCAATGCTGTTTTCTCAAGCAGGAATGTAAGGAACTGTTTTCAGGAGAAGCCAGTCAAGGGTGAATCCAGCAGAAAAGTTGGGGAGTAAAGATAGCAGGCTTAGTCTGATTTCTACAGAGCATCAGTTACATTCAAAGTAAATTCACTTGGCAGTGAAAGTGCTGGCCGTGTGCATTCTCACATGCTACTATCATTGCCTGGAAAATGCCACCTTTCCCTAGCAGGGAGGATTCAGTGCCCTGGAGCAACCTTCTGCATGGTGAAAGGGCTAGTCAGTTAGCTGTAATAGGGGAGCAGCTCCAACCCCTACCTCAAACCTATGCTAGCTAGTAGGAATGAGCAAGGTATCAATTGAATACTAAGAGAAAGCCATTCATCATTTTTAGCTGCTACACTGAATACAAGAAATTATTTCCCTCTGGCACATTCTCGGGGCAGATAGAGATCAGTCAAACACCATCTTTGGGATGAGTATCAGAGAAAACTGTGGTCGTCTGACTCCCTGAGGAATTAGGCCCCAAAACAGTTAGTTATTCAGAAAAGGAGTTGTGCTTCAGGCTGTGCTTTATCGTACTGAATTTACAAAATCAATTCTACTAATTCATCCCTTTCACATAAAAGATCAAAATTTGGGGATAAGTGAGTTAGTTTCAAGCTTCCAAACTTGTAAAAGGCAAAAAAAGGAATGCTGGTCTTCTGGTGATCAGCTGAGCCTCCATCCCAGGTCATAGTGTGCCAGGCAGTAGGATGGAAGCCTACTCTCATCTGGGTAACTGGGAGACTGGAGTCGGGAAGGAGAGAGAGAGAGAGAGAGGACTCCTTCCTTGATCTGATAGTGATCTTAAAGCCCATTCAGATGTGAAAAATGAGCCTGTGAAATAGTTTCGAAGTCTTTCTCTGACATAGATGACTGTCAAAGGACACAGAGCTCCACCGTGGCTCACCTGTAACGGCTGTGTGGGGGAGACGCTGTGAGGACAGGAGACTAAGGGGCAAGAAAATGGCACTGCTCACAAGATGCTCTCACAGTAGCACCAGTCATGTGACTGATGGTTCTTAAGAGAAACAAAACAAAGCAACCTCTTTGAGTTGCTTGGTGTAGCCGTGGCAAGTGTGTTTACACAGAGGCTTCAGCTGTGCGTGGCTTCTTTCTCCTACCCCATAGTAAGGAATTTGGAGGAAGGAATGAGAAGGCAATAAGGGGTTGCCATTGTTCAAATTTATACAGCTGGTAAGGTGGACACCCTAGAGTTGCCTTTAATGCGTATTCTACCTCTTGTCTTGCACCATTAAGGACAATTTGCATCTGTAGAACAAGAAGAAATTATTTACTAACACATACTTCCATGATGAGTATTACAAGAAGTTTAAACAAAGCCCAGATGGAAGCTTTCTAAATGTCTGGGTTGGGAAGAAGATTGGGTCAAATACAATAGTAAGTCCTCAAGCCAGGGCTTGCTGTGGGGAACGCGAATCCATCTGCACTTTGTCTAAATGCAGAGTGACCTTTCTCTACCCAGCCTTGAGCTTCAAATTGGCTAAAGTTATTGGAAATCATTTTCAAAGGTCATTTAAAAAAAAAAAAAAGCACTATGGATTTAAAGATACCTCCTGAACGTAGAAGGTAGTCACAAGTAACGAGGGTGGCGACGGTATCATTGCCAGCTGAGGTTTAAGAACCATTTGTTTAGGGACATAAAAAGTTCCTTCCTCATACAATGGTAAAACCATTTCTCTTTATATTGCCAAGTAATATACCAGCACCATGTACACAGCAGTAAAGAAATCTGCAAAAATATGCTTAACAAGAGCCATTTTCTTTTATTAGATTGGGGGTAAAGTTACACTGACGCCAAGCAGTAAACATTCCCACGAGCAGTAGTCTGACTCCCATTCTAACGGAGGGCATCCATGTGCAGGGTATCCGGCCTTCATTAGAGAAGTTTCAAAGGGCATATGTAGCTGAAGTCACTAGGGCATGGTTACAGGTTACCTTAATAAGTTAAACAAGAGACCCCCCCCCCCCACGTTGCACTCATCAGGAGAACAAGAGCATTCTTGCACTCCTTAGAGAATTCAAAATGAGCTCATTTTCAGAAGCAGGCAGGAGAGCAGGCCCAAGAAATTACTCAGACCTGATGAGTCTCAAAGACTCTCCTGACCCCCCACTAATGTATAATCATGCTTAATGTAGAAAATTGCTTTCCAATAAAAGAAATTAATGATAAATTTCGCGTTTGCTTATTTAAGTTAGCATACAAAAGGATGGATTTTGTTACAGCACTTTGATATGTACATGTCATGATGCTTTGCTCTCTATGTGCATAAGCACACATATGTGGATGTTATAAATATAACAAAAAATGTGTAGCCTTTTGCCTTTCTGAGTCTCACATCGTTTGCACAGTACTATGCTTTCCAGGATGGAGGTTTGGGTGAAATGTCCACCAATTGATGATGCTGTCTGGGGTGGTTTAGGAGGTGCAGCCTTGCTGGGAGAAGTATGTAACTAAGAACAGGCCTTGAGAACCTATCTCCTCACAGTTTGTTCTCTCTACTTCCAGCTTGCTCTTAAAGATGTGACCTCTCAACCTGCTGCTTGCCACCATGCCTTCTGCTTCCTGCCCCCATTTCTCCACCCCGCTATGATGAATTATCCCTCTGGAATCATGAGCCAAAATAAACTTTCTTTTTTAGGTTACCTTTGGTCATAGCATTTTTAAAAGCATTAGAAAAATAACTACTGCACAGCACAATTTAAATTATTGTAATGTGTAGCAATCTCTGTTAAATAGACTTAAAAAACTCTTCCTAACTTTCCTCCTTTCCTGACTTTTTATGTTTTGGCATTAATATAATATTATTTTGTCTTCTGAGCAGAATTTCAAGGATAATGTTTATTTGGCAGTTTTGCTACAATTTATTCAAGAACCATATGTTTATTAAAAATAAGTCATATCATTAATAATCTTTTCATGCATTGGTTCAGCTAACAATATCTGGGCATATGTTGTGTGTGTGTGCTAGAACTTTCCTAATACTGGATTAAATTACACATTAAAAATAAGACAGCTCCTCTGCTTCCACAGATGCTAGCCTGGTTTTGTCTGCAAGAGAGTGGCGACTATCACTTGATATTTGCCACACAGTGAGCAAACTCTATGTGGGAAAGACGGCTGGGTTCCAGCATTACTTCTAAGACTTAGCAGCCTCATAACCAGAGGCAAGAAACTTCATCTAAGTCTTAGGTTTCTCAACTGTAAAATGAGAAAAATAATATTGGCCCTACCTACCTCACAGGGATGCTGAGAAAATAAAATAAAAGTAAAAACTTTAGGAAAATGCCTCATAAATTCCAAAGCATTATGCAAATCAAGTTGCTATTGCTCTGAGTGAAGAGCAGCCTGTGTTAGGCTCTGGGCTGAGCAGAGCAGATTCTGCACAGAGGGTCAGAGGAGAGGCAAGAGACCGAGACCGTCATATCATGGATAAAGCAGTACTTACCAGGCCACATAAGTGACACTTGAGGGTTTTGTTATTGTTTCTAGGGCTTGGACCCACTATGTTAGGGAATATTCTTTGGAATGTCACTCCATGTTAATGTGTCTTGGAAATGTGTGATCTTGTTGTTTTTTTCCCCCCCTGAGAGTGTGACTGAGCTTTTACCTCCTAAAATAGAAAAATTGTCAACCCTTGTATCTTCCTTTCATTACATAAGCACTATGGGTTCATAATAGAGTATCTGGTAAAGACCAATAATGAGAAACGAGAAAATATTAGCCACGTGACAATCACTAACCATTTATTCCTTCTACCCTTCCCTGACTTTTTCCTCTTGTTTGGTTTTATACAGTTCTGTATATCTTGTATGATGGCCAGATTTTACATGCCTTTATGAATGAGAAATGTTTTATTTTCATTTTCTTTGTCTTCTCATATTTAAATCTTAAGTCTTTCACCATTTGGGTAGTACCACCTGGCCCACTAATGTGATTTAAGCCCAATGACAGTTCTCTGCCACCCATGCAATCTTTTCTTCTTGTATATGTGCGTTTGAGTTTTCTGGTCTCCGTTTTATTATGAGTTCCTTCAAGTAGAAGTCATGTTTATTTGATTCTGTGCACACAGGGCCTACGTTGGTTTTGGAATCCATTGTTTAATAAACACTCCTAGAACGATCATACGTCATCTTCTCTAAACTCCTTTGAGTCAATAAATTGAAGCTGCCCTTCCTGCCCTGAAAATTGTTCTATTGTTGGCTCCATATTGTTTCCAGAAGCATGTATACAATTACTATTGATATAAAAATCTGTGTGGCTGTTTGTGTGGTGTCTGTATATTATGTATGTGTGTGTGCACACATTATGAGAATCCTCAGAATTTGAACTTAGGTCTTCAGGATCTTACCCACTATGGTCTCTACTATAGACTTAGAATGGCCTACCATTGTGTATGTTTATTTACTAAAGTTATGTATTTATTTTCATTCTTCAGTTAAGGTGGTAAGTCCAACAATAGGGCCTAGAGAAATAGCTCAGTGGTTAAGAATGCATATTGTACAACCTTGAGGACCCAAGTTCAGATCCCAGTGCTCACATGACAAGCTTGGTGTCTTGTCCATGCCTGTTAACAAGTTCTGAGGTAGGAAGACAGAGGTTTTTTTTTTTTTTTTTTTTTTTTTTTTTTTTTTTTAAAGCCTAGTTTAAAAAAAAAATGAGTCTCCCCATTTTGGGTGAAACCTTGCCTAAAAATGAGTAAACAGATGAAGAGAAAAAAGAACACCTAATGTTATTTTTAGGCCTTTGTGCATGCAACAGATGCACACACCAGAACAAATAGACATGTTGATACATTCATGTACACACAGGTTCACACACATAAATCTTAAAATAAAAACAGTACTTAAAAATAATAATGATCAAACTGATAAAGTTTATGTCCCAAGTATAGGCTGGAGGACAGACAAATGGACTACAGAATTAGTTGAACACCTTATCCTTAGAATCTTAGCAGGTTTCATCAATTTCAATGACTTTCAGATTTTAGTGTCCAATATGTGCTAAAGTACCCAGTTGTGTAAGGGCTCACACACTGGTGTCAGGATGCTCCCTAGCACTGAGTTTTCCCTTCTTTGTTAACCGCCTTCACTCCATCTTGCACACTCGGCTTCCTTCTCTAAAATTCCTACGGTTTACCTCTTCAGCATGCAGATTCAATTACTAGTCGTGCTGCCTAAGGCAAACAGTCGTATCACTGCTAAATCTGTTCAAAAAGAAAGTCCACACTTTTCCTGGGTAAAAAGGATTTTATAATTTATAGCAGTTAATAATGACGATTTTACCAAGGGCAGAAAATGAGCCAAGTGGTATGAAAGCGGTTGTGGGTTATTTCGCATCAGTCTGATGGCCTGAACAAAAGCTTGAATATGTATGTCTGAAATCCTGGTGCAGGGAGGATACGTAAAAATTAAATGATCTTTAAGAACAGATGTGCAGTCTCTCCTCACAATGCCGATCAATGGTCATCTATAAAGAACATTCCTCAACTGTGTGAGAAGAGTCTGTGATATGGAAGGAAAAGCAATGAGGCCACCGAAGACTTATACTTCTCACTTTTCACTATTACACCAGAGTTGAAATACTATGTTTCTTCTGGTATCCCAAATTGAAGCATGGACTGGGGAATTAGAATTGTTTAGAGATTGAATTGGATATTTTTTTTTGTCTAAAATGCTCTATTAAATAATACTAAGAAGCAATTTAGTTTTTTTTTTTTTTAAATAGGGCTGAAAACAAATACACATAGCAAGTAATATTTTTCACATGGAAAGACTAAATTAGAAAAATATCTTACTCATGACCGACGCAGACATGATGTTTACTCTTCATGGTAACATATCCATCCTCATGTCATTCACAAAAAGTAGCCAGTCATGTCTGGCATCAATCAGCGTGTGAATTCCAGACTTACTTAGCCACGGCAAGTGTCTGCTACACGGCGTGTTTAGAAGAGAGCAGCATCAATCATTCAAGTGTTACTAATTTCCATTGTAATGAGCACTTGAGCACCAACAGTAAGCTCATTGTCCAGGAGGACATGTGCTATCCTGCTGTTGATCACAATAAACGAGAACTCATTTTCAAACTCTCAGGACTTGCCTCTGGCATGCAGGCGTTGGAGGTATGATTTCTGTGGGTAATTATCTCCTTTGTGTGTGCGAGGGGCTTTGTAGTTAACAAAGACTTCCATTACATAACCTCTGTGAGCCGAGGAAGCTGGGGCTTGACAGTTTAATTATTACTATTATAGCGAAAGCTCATTCTAATCATCTCTGACAAGTTCCCTATCTTTGTCAGCACATTCAGTGGGTTGAGTCGCCTTACTAAATATCTTCAGAATCTCGTCCTCTGTGCTGTTGTAGTCTGACTTCAATCAAGCTCCTATCATCTCTTTCTCTTTAAAGATTTATTTTACTTTTACTTCTCTCTCTCTCTGTCTGCATGTGTATATATACTTACATACAGGTGCCTCAAGGGGCCAGAATATCTTTGAATTGGAGCTGTACATCACTGTGAGATGTTATTTAATGATGGGAACGGAACTCTGGTCCTCTGCAAGAGCAGCAAGCACTCTTAACCACTGAGAATCTTTCTAGCCCCTCAACTCTCCTTTTGATTAGTTGCAACATTTAACTGTTCTTTTCTAGGCTGATTGATCCTCCTCTTCCTGCTCCCCATCCAGTTCTTCACACCACAGCTAGAACGACCTTTAGAAAGCAAATCTATTATCCTTTGTTTCCTGCTTTACATCATCCAGGGGCTTACAACTGCCTTTAAGATTAAGTACAACCTCCCACACAGAGAAAACAAGACCTACAAGGCTCTTCACTACCCGTTCTGGCCTCTACTCAAAAAGAGTTCAGTCCCTAAAGAACTTTGAAAGGTTATGGTGTCCTACTTTCTAGTTCCTTCACTGATGTATAATTTTAAAAAATAGAGAAAAAGCATAAACCATAAAATATGTACAGATGCAATCAGCATAGTTTTTAAAAATGTTTCTTAATGCACAATTATGTGAGAATTTATGGAAACTGACCTTTGTCATTGTTTATAATGTCCTTGTCATAATGTTTTACTGTTAATTGTTTTTTAATGTCATTGTGCTTAACGCCTATGCCTTTAGGGTCCTCTGAGCCTATACCCATATTGTTAGCTATTATCTACCCTGATAACTGTGTGATCTATAGTTGTAATCCTCCTGAATCACGCGTTCAGAGTTAGAACAATGACCAAAACCCACATATGCTATAGATACCTCAATTCCTTGCTGGCTTCTGTAGCTTTGTGATGTGGATGGAACAGTTGGAGAAATGTCATTTGCTAGTCTTTTGGTGAACACATTTTGTGACATGTCTTAAGGTGGTACTTGACTCCATAGTGTCTCCATTTTGCTCTGTGAATGTTTTCACAGTTGGGGATCCTACATGTAACTGTCTGTTTTCTAAAAAGCTATACAGGTCCCACCCCATACTATGGCAGCTATTCAAGGAGAAAACTGAATCAAAAGTAACTTATTCAAAAATTGGATTGAACACATACTGTGTCTTCACCTTATGAATCTATGGGAGTCTTGAGTCTTTATAGATGAGCAGCAGTGACAGATAAACAGACAATTCCAGAGTATAGCATGTCACTTGACAAGGACATCAAACTAGAGGAACTTTCACACACTAGTGGAGAGAGGCCATGGGGTAAACACATTGGGAAAGCCTTCAACAACTAGTCAGGATCAAAGCTTAGCCTCTGCACCAGCACCTCCTTTTCCATCTGCTCAGACACATACTTGGTTATCAAATACAGATGCTAAGAACTATCCATAGTGTGCCAGCAGACAGGACATGGGGCCACTGAAGGAAAAATTAGAAATAAGTCTAGTTTAGATATGGTTTATTGCTTGGAAAATTTATGACAAGGTCAAGTAAGCAGTTGCATTTACAAACCTGAGATCTAGAGAAGTTCTTATGAAATCGGTGTGGTTATCATGACACAAGGTGAAGAATGGACAAAAAGCACTGCGCTATCACAAAACTAGCAAACTAGACGGACAGGAGGAAGGAGCAAGAACTCCGAGAGGCTTCTGCCAGTGAGCGCTGACGTGTGGTTTCTTGTACATCAAGTGAAGATTTCTGTGAGGGCAGGAATCAACTGTATAGAATGTGATCAATCGTGTGGAATGTTTCTGATGGTCACGATAAAAATTGAGAGCAGACTGAAGTAAGTCATGAGGCACTGGCACAGGGAGCAGTCTTTGATGTAATGGAAGTTAAAATCTTGAAAGTGGGGATGGTGGAAGTTTGGATTGAATGTTTCCTTGGTGACCCCTCTGTGTTATGTTTCGGGTGTCTGCATGTGAGTTTCTAGAGATAGCTAGCATAGGGATCAATGAATGGAGAGAGAAGACCTTTTGTAGTGTGAGCTGGGAGATTAACATCAACAACAAATGGAAGGAAAGGAAGAGCTATCTGGATGTTCTTTTCACTGTGGGGCGTGTCTCCACCTGCTGCCTTTGGGTGTCAGATCCCAGCTTTGCTTGAGCTGGCACTTGTACTACTAACTCTCTGGGGACTCTCTGGCTTTTGGCCTCAAAATGCAAGTCACTTCATTAACATTCTTGCTTTTGAGGTTTCTAGCTCCTTGACCTAGACCATTCCACCTACTTATCTGGCTCCACCTTGTTGATAGCTAATGATTTTTTTTTTCAGATACAACACTCTTTCTGTATATGTAAATGTCTGTATATGTACTTTCAGACATACATGTGATTATGCCCTTTTGGTTCTGGTTTTGAGGAGAACTTGGCTCACGTTGATGGGTTTTCAAATGATTGTACAAGAAATGCAGGATTTAATTTTCTCTGTAGATTGTTACTGCACAGGCCAAGCAGAGGTAGTAGTTGGGAGGGAAAGTGGGATTAGGGAAGGCAGAAAAGCCTAGTAAGAGGTGGGTACCAAGTCTTATATTTTCACATTCGTGTCTCACCCATTCCTCCTACGTGGAAGGCTCACAGTTACTGAAGCAGAGCCTATCTCTTAAGGCTCTTACTTTCCCAGAATCCATGGTGATCAGGCAGGCTAGGGAACACTGAACCCTGCCGTCAGAGCCTCTGCCTTGAACTCAAAACTAGGAGTTAGAGACATGAAGACATGTAGGAGTTTCGTTTGGGAAAGTGGTAGCAGGAGCCTGAACACTGTGGATTTGAGAAAAAGGAAGGTACGGCTTTTTATTTTAAGGACTTTGAATCCACTGACCGTCTGAACTAATGATTTCTTAGTCACTACTGCTATTTCTGATTTCCTATTCACTATTGTTATTTCTGAGCCCAGTGCAGTTACTTGTAACAGACAAGTAAAAGGAGGGAGGCATTTTTGGCTTAAGGTTCCAGAGATCATAGTTGGCACATGCCACTGCTTTGGAGCTTGTTGGAATCCCATGACATGGCAGAAGGGCTCTATCTCTGTATGGCATCCAAGAAGCAGAGAGAGGGAGGAAGGACAGCCTGAAATGAGATCCTAGTATCTTTAGGATCCAGACTATAGCAACTAGTTCGCTCACTTTCCCAGTTAACAGGCAGGAGTTCAAGCAAATCCATTTCAAGGTTCTACTTCAGCCACAGCCCTTCGTTTAATCTTCAGGAGGCAAAACTATGGTAAAATTATTTTGAAATTCTTGTAGAGAATTTTTGTAGCTCGCTGTCAGATCTTGAATTGGGGTATTAGGTAGTGGCGGTATTTGGTATATCACAGGATGAATTCGTCCAAGAAAATGGAAAGGAAAGGAAGTGTATGAAGCAACAAGTGTAAGGAGGCAGGGGAGAAATGAACTATAAGATTTAAAGGGGCCCTTTTATGGATTTACTTGTACAAACTTTACAAGTCAAAATTTTAGGTAGTATTAATTTAGGAAAATTTTTATTTAGATAAGTTTTCATTTTCTTACAATCTGTAGATCCAGATTCTACAACTAGGAACTAATCTGTTTTCAGTTGCTAAGTGTGGTGTCATTTGCTACAACTGATACTAGTCTAGCCTACACATTTCAGACTCAAGTTCATTTTTTTTTACATGTATAAGGATACACAAAAAATAAGCAAATGTCTTAAAAATCAATTTCAGAAAAAAATTAACAACCTTAAAATTGAGATTTCGTTTCTAGGATAAATCCATTCAACAGGCTTTAATACCAGAAATCTGAAGACAAAGGTTGCTTCATGATGTAATTTTTAAAAATGGCTTATGATGTATATTAGTATAGTCTTTTAATTTTTGCTTAGCCAGTATTGAATTTAGAAGTATTTTTCTTTATTTCCATTGGAATTTTGAGTTCCTTTTGAAGGAAGGACAGAAAATCCAAAAATTATCAAAGAACTGTTTTATTTTTAGATTATTTTTATTTATGACATGTATGTGTCATAAATGCGTGTGTGTGTGTGTGTGTGTGTGTTTGTGTGCCTGCCATATGCATGTAGATGCCCAAGGAGGCCAGACAAGGGCATTGGGTTCCTTGGAGCTTTAGTTAAGGGCAGCTGTGATCCAGTTGACGTGGGTGTTGGGAAGAGCAGCAATAGCTCTTAACAACTGAGCTACCTCTCCATCAGAAGGTCTGGTATTTAAGTGTTAGCAATAAGAACATAACATAAAAGGTCCTTTTGAAGATAAAACTGGAATCTCTCTTTATTGGTCATGCATCTTATAAGTCAGGACTGAGTCTGATCTAGTCTGAGCCCCATCATGCTTTGCTCAGCAGTACATTCTCTGATATGCAGCAACCCATTCTGTCCAAGATTCTGCAAGGCCAGCCTTGGAGATAATCTGAGAAAGATCTCTTCACTATGCTGAGGCTTCTGTAACTTGTACTCTATAAATATGACTCCTTTTTATGGAGGGCTTTAGACCCCAATAGTGAAATATGGAAAAAGGTCAGCTCTTGCCAATGCTTAACAATTAGGGTAGTGATAATTCTACAAATGACATACTAGACTCTGTAAATAAGAGAGGCCACCATGCTGGAAGGAGAATTGCTGCCCCAAAGGTGCAAGATACTGGGTAAAGGCACAATGTCCAAGGCAGGCTAGGTGCAATGTAGTAAAGTTAAATATCTCTTTGAGTTTCTGCCTTATCCACTCTCTTATCCTTTTCCACTGTGTGGATATTTGCAGTGTGTGAATGTGTGCCTGTATATGTTCATGTGTATAACCAGAGGACAGATATCTTAGCTTTGGGTATCTAGAGCAACCCATATCATACCTAATTTTATTAATTTTACTCTGTGTTATTTATTGGAGAAAAACAACAGAATCTATGGGCCAAAATAAATCCTTTCTTAAGTAGCTTTTGTCATGTTTTGTTGTAGCAATGAGAAAAGTAACTGAAACCCTCTGAGAGACTATTGTATCTCAATATAATTATGTTTTTTAAATATAGTTCTTTTTCATTCATAACAAATGGGAAGTACTTCTCTATCAAGGCTGAAACCCCATGATGAGCATGTGGGAACACTCCCTATCCATTGGTTCAGACAGGAATACTACTCACCATTCATCTGCAGGTTTAAAGTTGTAATTATGGATACTGCTGCATTTGAAAAAAAATCAAAGCAACTTTTGAAAGGGGGCTAGCTAATAAAAATCAGCTTCTCAATAATTAAGATGGACAGCATTTTTTTTTGTGAAGAGAAGTAATAACTGATCACAATAATGAGACTGTGTGACAAGCTTTGAAAATGCTCTTACCACACCGATACAGAATGCTGTTGGCTTACACTTCAGATACAGCATCGATTTATGGCTCTGAGCCACAGAACAGGTAATAAGTATCAGTAGAACAATTTATTGAAACCATTTTTATTACATTTTATTTTAATAAAAATACTATTTGCCTGTTCAATATAATAGTAAACTATAGTATCTAAAATATTCAACCTTGGGTTTCCAAACTCAATTCTGGCAGGATTTAGCCTATAACATAATAATTTATTTTCTAAAGCAAAACCCACCACTGCTGTGTGTGTTCTGATAACTTGAGTTGCAAGTAAGATATTAGATTTTCAATCCAATCATTGAAACTGACTTTTCTGGGTCTGATAAAATCTATTTCTAAAGGCAATTAAATGTTTCACGAGATCAAACTCAACATTTAATTTTAAATTTAAGTAGAATAAATAGAAAATTTCAGAGGTTTGTTTTAAAATGACATTGGGAGTTAGAGTAACATGGTTTTATTATGTTATACTGTTTTCTGTATCTTGAGGAAATTAGTTTTATATATAACTTCCCAAGTCATAACCGACCTCATAGCTATCATTTGACCAGTCCATGTACAGGTTCTGGCCACAAAACTGAGCTCTTTTTAGTTATGAAGTATTTGGGTATTGCCAAAGGTTTGAAAATGAATATGATTTAGGAACACCATAAAGTTACCCTTCAGCTTACCAGGTACAGTGAAAACATTATCATTGAAAATATACTTAGTATACCTAAGAGCTGACTAGTACAGCTTAGAATCATGGCACACTGTAGAGTAACAGTTGTTTACTCTTATGATTTTTGTCAATGGTCAAAGCTTGTGGATGCTGGACTTCATTATGAGACAGTACCACAGAGCATGTTGTAAGTTTGAGAAGGATCATGATTTAGTGAAGAATGGCTTCTGATGAGAGAATATTGCTTTTACTCGATCATAACTTGAAGATGGTTTTATGCAAAATGAATGAGAAACATAAAAAGTGTGTTATAACCATGGAAATGTTAGGGAATCATGCACTGTTGGAGCAGCAGTTCTGTGTGTGCCTATATAAGATAGGAGGTTAGATCAGTCTTTCAAGTGAGAGAAGTGAATATTAAAACTACAGAAAGATAAAATCATTTATAAAGTCAAGACACTGAGATTAAAATGAATTTACCTCTTTATTATGAAACAACCACACAGGCTTACATGTAGTGGTTTGATGTACCTTTATGTAAGTAATATTAAATTTAAATTCTCTTAGAAAGAATAATAGAATAATAATTTTGTAGGATTGGCATTTAACATAAGATTTGTTGCTTGTGTGAGCGACACATTATCTTGAAAGGCTAAGGGCAGAGCAGACAAGTGGCTTATTGAAACCAAAGCTCTAGAGTAATGTGCATGGTAATTATCCTAATCATTTTCCTACCAGAATAACTGATGATGTGTAGATTTCTCTATGACCACATGGTGAGTCAGAGGAACAAGGAATCCAATTCACGATTCCCAGTCCCCGACCATCATTTCATTATTCCGGAGGACCAAGATCTGTGCTCCTGGGAGGTTTGCCCAGAGCTGCTAACTAGGTCGCTGGGTGAGGTGCAGTGAAGCTTTCTCTGTTTCAATTTACAGGATGAGATGATGGGCATGGACCTGGTAAATTGTACTTGCAATTATTTTCTTAATTATAACTGCAGGGTAATTTCTGCAGATAGGGTACGTCAAGCAGGAAGATCCCCTCATGTTAAGGAATAGGGCAATTGAAGGTCTCCCATCTTTGCTGGGAGGCATTTCTGATATCCCATAGCCTGCAAATATAGCACAATTTCTTCATATGACAAGAAATGTTGGGCTTGGGAAAGACATCAACCAGACTGCTCATGGGCCAAAATAAGCCCGTTTTGCAAACCCTTTCCCCTTCAGTATGCCTGCTTTCTTCTTGCATTGTGAGCTTCTCAGCTTTGGACACACAGCAGGGAGTCTGGTTTTCCATTTCGTCTCCTTTTAGATGCTGTCTAGGTTGCTCCCTGTTTTCTCCCCATATACTCGATGGGGTAAGACCTTATCTCCTCCTGCCTCAGGTTATACATCTGTCTGTTGCTATCACAGATCCTTCAAACACATTTTATTGATTTCTTACAAAAACTGGAATATGAATGTTTAAAAGAGAAGCAAAAGAACCACTTCACTCACCAACAAATATCCTCTCCTCAATAAAAACTCAAGAACCAGAATAAAAGCCCACATTACAACTCCATAAATATTGAAAGCACAGAAGTAAGGGCCACTGTCTAGCACTGTTTTCTATGGGAAGGAGTAGGGAAGACAGAATTTCCGGTCTCTACCCTGTGCTGATTTTACTTGGTCTTTTCTCTAAAGCATTAGCACCTAAAAATAGTGATGAAGGTGCCCTGAATTTTCCTTCTCTTGCAGATACTTATGCCACCAAGGGTTTATTTCACAAAGTAGGTTTTCCTTTTCTTTTTTTCCTGGCAGTGCTGATTTTATGTCTCTAAGTGCCCCCTAGTGACAAGGTCCAATTTCAAAATCTCTTTTCCAGTGACTTTGTTCTATCTACCATTTCCTCTTTCTAGTGCAGATGTGATCATCCCGGGGACAAAGAATCTAATTTATAATCAATTTATTTCAATTAGGCAGACAAGACAGCTTCTGCAGTGGATGTAGGACATCATAACAACAAATTAATGTTTTCTTCAGAAATTCACTTGTAATTGGAAAAAAATCTCTAGTCTCTTATTATAGGACCAGGATTTCTCAGTGATAGTATTACACAATAAACAATTTTGGAATTCAATTAATCAGAATTACCTGATTCTAATGTAAATCTGTGTTAATAAGTGAATTTCTGACATTTTTAATTTGGCATTTAAAACAATATACAGATATGGAGGATAGTATTCTGTTCTGTAATCTTTTCCAGTTACCACTTCTATGAAGCCTCTGATCACTTTCCATAAGTCTCATGCCCTAGCTAGGAGTGAAGAATTTACAGTGATAAATATTTAGGCTTCATTAGTGGTTTAGTAATGTGTGGCATGGGAAATATTATATAAGGCCTTTAAACCTCAGCTCTATATGTACAAGAGGAATAATATATAACAGAAATAATAGTAATAAAAATGTGTTGTGGCAAAGTGAGATATTAAAAGCAAAGCTCTTAGTAACTTGTCAATGTTTGTCTAGGACTTAAGAAATAAAAGCAATTAAAATGCATAATCCAGTAAGTTGTATGTCAACTTTATGTAGTTTGTTCTACATTTAAAAGTATGTCTTATAACCTTGGAGCAGTGGCAAATATTTGTGATCCAAGCACTTGGGAGACTGAAACAGTAGGACTATGAGTTTAGCCTGGGCTACATGACATGACACTATCTCAAAGGTCCAAAAGAAGTAGATCCATTTGGTGGAAGCAGTGTCTCATTTGAGGTACAGTCTTAATGATGACCTTATGTGGACTGTGGATCTCATGAACCATGTTTATCTTTAATTGATGCTGTTTTCAGATTCATGTTAGAACCAAAGTTCCTAAGAGCTTAACTTGAACATTCAATAATAGCATATTTAGCCAGTTTTCTGAGAAAAAAAGGAAAATGGGAAAGAAATTTCGGGTCATTAGATCCACTGGAGCTGGAGTTACAGATGGTCATGAAACACTTGATATGGGTGCTTGGACTACAACTCAGGTTTGCTGGAAGATCATTATGCACCCTCAACGGCTGCGTTGTCTTGTTCAGCACCAATGAGGAAACTGGGGCAGGAGACTTTCATCAGTCAGCCTCAGTGTTAGAAAATGTCTGTTCTGGAGACGCTGATACTCATGGAAGTATGCTGAGTTCCTTGATGGCATCTGGGGCCGAAGCACCTTAGTGACCATGAAGTTAGCAGCACACATCAATTGAGATGCCCACTACATTTTTTGTAACTGCCTCTATTTTTTCATCAGAATTTTGGGTTCTAATACTTAATCACTTTCCCCACTTCCACTTGTTATCCAGTCCTGGTCCTGTTCCTCTCTCCTGTTTACAGACCTCATCAAAAGGGAGCCTGATTAGTGTGAGGTTGAAGGAAGTGGTTTTCAATTAGAACTTATGCAGAACAGTAGAAGAACTCAACCAGTGCTCTGAGGAGGAAGAACAGGGCTGTGCAGGCTTCATTAAATTTCCTCATTCATTTACTCAGGGGCTAATGCTAAAATTTGTGCCTGAGGTTGGGGACAGTATGTCATAATCACAGGAAATGATCAACTCCAATGAACTTGAGGCAACTGAATTCTTTCACCCTCCAGGCAATGTCTACTGATGGGTCTTGACTAGAGTTTGATTAGTTTTCCCAGACATACAGCTATTGCAGTTCTGTCCTGTTTAGTCATTTCCTTCTTATTCATTCAATTTTACCTGCAGTCAAAGTATACAGAGACTGTTTTATCTTTGTGATA
This sequence comes from Arvicanthis niloticus, assembly GCF_011762505.2. Taxonomy (NCBI): domain Eukaryota; kingdom Metazoa; phylum Chordata; class Mammalia; order Rodentia; family Muridae; genus Arvicanthis; species Arvicanthis niloticus. The sequence continues at coordinate 70,175,716 of NC_047671.1, read as the reverse complement.
TCTTTGTCACACTTACTTTCTAATGTTCCCTTTGAAAAACTTTTTTTCATCTCCTGTTGCAGCTTTGTTCTTTCATCGACATATCTGCAATTTCCTCTGTCCTTCCACACCACTTTGGGTTCAAACAGCTCATGTGGTTGCATCTCAGTCTTCCTGGAACCACTGTAATTATTAGAAGTGGTTTCTGTTTATTATTAACATGACTTATGTCATGTTGACTGCAGAGAGGGGTAAGAAAATGGGCCACTTGGTAAAGTGTCTTACATACGTGAGGAGATGAACTGCTGTGCAAATGGTGGACCCAATGGCAAGCAATTGTAATCCCAGCACTCATCATGGAGAGACAGGTGGATTCCTAGGGCTTGTTGATTACCCAGCCTAGCTGATTTGGTGAATTCCAGACCAGTGAGGATCCCTGTTTCAAAGTGATATGAATGGAACCTGAGAGGTTGCCTTCTGTCCTTCACATGCATGCCATGTGACACCTGAGAGGTGACACTTGAGGTTGCCTTCTGTCCTTCACATGCATACACACACACACACACACACACACACACACACACACACACACACACATCATAGAACAGTGCAGTCCCATGGTATGATCAAATCAGAGCCAACAGAATCAAGTTACTTAGGCAGCTTTGCTACTGATAAACAGAGAGCAGGTGATTGGGCAGAGTTGGCAAGACTGTTATAATAATATCAACATGGTTCAGAAGTGGGACAGAGGGCACTGGGTGCTTTAATATTCCAGTCCCCACTGTGTATATATACAAGCATGTGTGTATATCTAAATACTGATTCACTCAGGGGATGGTATGAATTGAACAAAAGATAATTACTTACGGATATTTTCTATTAAATAGATAACACCTGTCATGAAGTTGACATTTCATAAAAGTGTTTTGATGACTAAGCGGGTAAATGAACCTTTGGCTATGTGTCACCGCTACGTGTCTGCATTTGTGTATTTAGCCCAATTTGAGCAAGGCAACAAAGTAGCAAAGCACAGTGTTCCAGTGGCAACAGCTTGTGTTGTATCTGTACCCAGGCCTATTGCC